>NC_143039.1:78078614-78116114 GCF_057628025.1 Oncorhynchus mykiss
CCTTTCTAAGGTCTTCGAAAGCCAGGTTAACAAACAGATTACTGACCATTTAGAATCCCACCATACCTTCTCCGCTATGCAATCTGATTTCAGAGCTGGTCATGGGTGCACCTTAGCCATGCTCAAGGTCCTAAACGATATCTTAACCGCCATCAATAAGAAACAATACTGTGCAGCCGTATTCATTGTCCTGGCCAAGGCTTTCGACGCTATCAATCACCACATTCTCATCGGCAGACTCGACAGCCTTGGTTTCTCAAATGATTGCATCTCTGATACAGTTCAGTGTGTCAAATCGGAGGGCCTGTTGTCTGGGCCTCTGGCAGTCTCTATGGGGGTGCCACAGGGTTCAATTCTTGGACCGACTCTCTTCTCTGTATACATCAATGATGTCACTCTTGCTGCTGGTGAGTCTCTGATCCACCTCTACGCAGACGACACCATTCTGTATACTTCTGGCTCTTCTTTGGACACTGTGTTAAAAACCCTCCAGACGAGCTTCAATGCCATACAACTCTCCTTCCGTGGCCTCCAATCGCTCTTAAATACAAGTAAAACTAAATGCATGCTCTTCACCCGATCGCTGCCTGCACCTGCCCGCCCGTCCAACATCACTACTCTGGACGGTTCTGACTTAGAATATGTGGACAACTACAAATACCTAGGTGTCTGGTTTGACTGTAAACTTTCCTTCCAGACTCACATTAAGCATCTCCAATCCAAGGTTAAATCTAGAATTGTCTTCCTATTTTGCAACAAAGCATCCTTCACTCATGCGGCCAAACATACCCTTGTAAAACTGACTATCCTACCGATCCTCGACTTCGGCGATGTCATTTACAAAATAGCCTCCAATACCCTACTCAATAAATTGGATGCAGTCTATCACAGTGCCATCCGTTTTGTCACCAAAGCCCATATACTACCCACCACTGCGACCTGTACGCTCTCGTTGGCTGGCCCTTGCTTCATACTCGTCGCCAAACCCACTGGCTCCAGGTCATCTATAAGTCTTTGCTAGGTAAAGTCCCCCCTTATCTCAGCTCGCTGGTCACCATAGCAGCACCCACCTGTAGCACGTGCTCCAGCAGGTATATCTCTCTTGTCAACCCCAAAACGAATTCTTCCTTTGGCCGCCTCTCCTTCCAGTTCTCTGCTGCCAATGACTGGAACGAACTACAAACATCTCTGAAACTGGAAACACTTATCTCCCTCACTAGCTTTAAGCACCAGCTGTCAGAGCAGCTCACAGATTACTGCACCTCTACATAGCCCATCTCTAATTTAGCCCAAACAACTACCTCTTCCCCTACTGTATTTATTTATTTATTTTGCTCCTTTGCACCCCATTATTTCTATCTCTACTTTGCATATTCTTCACTGCAAATCTACCCTTCCAGTGTTTTACTTGCTATATTGTATTTACTTTGCCACCATGGCCTTTTTTTGCCTTTTACCTCCCTTATCTCACCTCATTTGCTCACATCGTATATAGACTTGTTTCTACTGTATTATTGACTGTATGTTTGTTTTACTCCATGTGTAACTCTGTGTCGTTGTATCTGTCGAACTGCTTTGCTTTATCTTGGCCAGGTCGCAGTTGTAAATGAGAACTTGTTCTCAACTGGCCTACCTGGTTAAATAAAGGTGGAATAAAAATAAAATGAATCAAATCTAATGTGTTCATGACGGCATGAGGATGACAGGGAGGTGACCCTGTCTTGAACCTCGAAAATACAACACATCAGTCACACACTGGAGGGGAGAGGAGAGAGAGGAGAAAGAGTAGAAGATGAGAGACTACTGGGGAGAGAGGTGAGACCACTGGGGAGAGGAGAGACTACTAAAGGAGAGGAGAGACTACTGGAGGAGAGGAGAGACTACTGGGGAGAGGAGAGACTACTGGAGGAGAGGAGAGACTACTGGAGGAGAGGAGAGACTACTGGGGAGAGGAGAGGAGAGACTACTGGAGGAGAGGAGAGACTACTGGAGAGAGGAGAGACTACTGGGGAGAGGAGAGACTACTGGGGAGAGGAGAGAATACTGGGGAGAGGAGAGAATACTGGAGGAGAGGAAAGACTACTGAGGAGAGGAGAGACTACTGGGGAGAGGAGAGACTACTGGGGAGAGGAGAAGAGAGACTACTGGAGGAGAGGAGATACTACTGGAGGGGAGGAGAGACTACTGGAGGAGAGGAGAGACTACCGGGGAGAGGAGAGACTACTGGGGAGAGGAGAGACTACCGGGGAGAGGAGAGACTACTGGGGAGAGGAGAGACTACTGGGGAGAGGAGAAGAGAGACTACTGGAGGAGAGGAGATACTACTGGAGGGGAGGAGAGACTACTGGAGGAGAGGAGAGACCACTGGGGAGAGGAGAGACTACTGAAGGAGAGGAGAGACTACTGGAGGAGAGGAGAGACTACTGGGGAGAGGAGAGACTACTGGAGGAGAGGAGAGACTACTGGAGGAGAGGAGAGACTACTGGGGAGAGGAGAGGAGAGACTACTGGAGGAGAGGAGAGACAGGAGAGGAGAGACTACTGGAGGAGAGGAGAGACTACTGGGGAGAGGAGAGGAGAGACTACTGGGGAGAGGAGAGGAGAGACTACTGGATGAGAGGAGAGACTACTGGAGGAGTGGAGAGACTACTGGAGGAGAGGAGAGACTACTGGAGGAGAGGAGAGACTACTGGGGAGAGGAGAGGAGAGACTACTGGAGGAGAGGAGAGACAGGAGAGGAGAGACTACTGGAGGAGAGGAGAGACTACTGGGGAGAGGAGAGGAGAGACTACTGGAGGAGAGGAGAGACTACTGGAGGAGAGGAGAGGAGAGACTACTGGAGGAGAGGAGAAGAGAGACTACTGGGGAGAGTAGAGACTACTGGGGAGAGGAGAGACTACTGGAGGAGAGGAGAGGAGAGACTACTGGGCAGAGGAGAGACTACTGGGGAGAGGAGAGACTACTGGGGAGAGAAGAGACTACTGGAGGAGACACACACACACAGCACACAGCACACAACACACACACACAGCACACATACAGCATGCCACAGGCCCCATAGCGGAAATCTAATCATGGTGTCAGTAACACATTACGGTCCATTAGACAGACACACTGACGATTCACTAATTAGAGCTAATGAATGACGCACACTGAATGAATGCAATTCAATACATTCGATTTCTTCTCCTGTGTGTGTGTGTGTGTGTGTGTGTGGGGGTGTGTGTGTGTGTGTGTGTGTGTGTGTGTGTGTGTGTGTGTGTGTGTGTGTGTGTGGGGGTGTGTGTGTGTGTGTGTGTGTGTGTGTGTGTGTGGGGGTGTGTGTGTGTGTGTGTGTGTGTGTGTGTGTGTGTGTGTGTGTGTGTGTGTGTGTGTGTGTGTGTGTGGGGGGGTGTGCGTGCGCGCGCGTGCGCACGCGTGCGTGTGCGTGTGTGTGTGTGTTGAGAGAGAGGGTAGACAGGGCTCAGACCAGACAGTGGTAATGAACAGCCATGTCCATTAGTATCAGACAATAGATAATCTGGCACTGGAGATGAGATTAAAACCGTAGCTCACCATCACACTCACACATGGGACCGAGGGAACAACCAACCCGAACAAAGACATTTACACAAATGTACTATTGTTTACAATCCCAAATGAATACCCAGCTCCTAGCTCCTACCTCCTAGCTCCTATCTCCGACCTCCTAGCTCCTAGCTCCTAGCTCCTACCTCCTACCTCCTACCTCCTACCTCCTAGCTCCTACCTCCTACCTAACAGGCTTCATGTAAAGTAATTCTGGCAGAAAATTAACCAAACCTAGCAGGAGGAAAGACGGAGCAATCTATTATCCTGTTGCATACAATTTACACCTAACCTATAACTTATACCTATCATATACCTTATACCTATCATATAACTTATACCTATCATATACCTTATACCTATCATATACCTTATACCTATCATATACCTTATACCTATCATATACCTTATACCTATCATATACCTTATACCTATCATATAACTTATACCTATCATAAACCTTATACCTATCATAAACCTTATACCTATCATATAACTTATACCTATCATAAACCTTATACCTATCATATACCTATCATATACCTATCATATACCTATCATATACCTTATACCTATCATATACCTTATACCTATCATATACCTTATACCTATCATATACCTTATACCCATCATATACCTTATACCTATCATATACCTTATACCTATCATATACCTTATACCTATCATATAACTTATACCTATCATAAACCTTATACCTATCATATACCTATCATATACCTATCATATACCTATCATATACCTTATACCTATCATATACCTTATACCTATCATAAACCTTATACCTATCATATACCTATCATATACCTATCATATACCTTATACCTATCATATACCTTATACCTATCATATACCTTATACCTATCATATACCTTATACCTATCATATAACTTATACCTATCAAATACCTTATACCTATTATATACCTTATACCTATCATATACCTATCATATACCTATCATATACCTTATACCTATCATATACCTTATACCTATCATATACCTTATACCTATTATATACCTTATACCTATCATATACCTTATACCTATTATATACCTTATACCTATCATATACCTATCATATACCTATCATATACCTATCATATACCTTATACCTATCATATACCTTATACCTATCATATACCTTATACCTATCATATACCTTATACCTATCATATACCTTATACCTATCATATACCTTATACCTATCATATACCTTATACCTATCATATACCTATCATATACCTATCATATACCTATCATATACCTTATACCTATCATATACCTTATACCTATCATATACCTATCATATACCTTATACCTATCATATACCTTATACCTATCATATACCTTATACCTATCATATACCTTATACCTATCATATACCTTATACCTATCATATACCTTATACCTATCATATACCTATCATATATCTATCAAATACATATACAGTCTTAGACAGTCTTATACAGTTGTTATTTCTTATGGCTGGGGCCGTTATTGAGTAGCTTGGATGAATAAGGTGCCCAGAGTAAACAACCTGCTCCTCAGTCCCAGTTGCTAATATATGCATATTATTATTATTATTGGATAGCAAACACTCTGAAGTTTCTAAAACTGTTTGAATGATGTCTGTGAGTATAACAGAACTCATATGGCAGGCAGAAACCTGAGAAACAATCCGACCAGGATGTGGGACATCTGAGGTCGGTCATTTTTCAACTCAGCCTCTATTGAAGATACAGTGGGATATTGGTCATCTTGCACTTCCTAAGGCTTCCCCTAGATGTCAACCGTCTTTAGAAACTTGAATGAGGCTTCTACTGTGATGTGGGGCTGAATGAGCCAGGTGTCTGTCAGAGTGCCAAGGGCTGGTCACGTGCAATTCACATGAGAGCGACCTGCGTTCCATTGCTTCTCTACAGACAAAGGAATTCTCCAGTTGAAACGTTATTAAAGATTTATGATAACAACATCCTGAAGATTGATTCTATACTTAGTTTGAAATGTTTCTACGACCTGTAATATAACTTTTTTAAGTTTTTGTCCGACGTTGTTATGGTATTTTTTATGAATAATGACTAAATTATGTATACATTTCAATCAGAACTATGACTAAACAGAATACTACTATGTTACTGTATGGATGTATGCATCTTATTATAATCATTAATACTGAATGTAATGTGTGTAGTTTTCGTCCAGAATTAGAAGGACTGTCTGTTCCTTGTTAGAAACTAATGGAGCTATCGTCAGACTGGCTGGAATGCTGTGTTCCTTACAGGACATCCTGTCTCTACACAGGGAGAGGAGAGACCTTGGGCTAGTAGTAGATTATTTAACAGGTGGTGGACAATGTGGGAAGGCTTGTGAACTATACTGCCATTGTATCAGAGTGGAGGAGGGACAGTTGAACCTGTTGTAAATTGTACCATGATCAGTACTCTCGAGAATAAATGCTATTGATTGATTTTGAGACTGGTCTCTGTCTATTTTATGCAAATAAGTATCTTACAAATTCTTAGAAATGGGCAGAGTGTTTTAACTGAATTGATTGATAATTATGTAGGAATCTAATTCCTTTAACAATTGGTCCTTCGAGAGACGGACCTAAATACTTGTCCCTGTCATCTGAAGGTAATAAGCCGAGAATCGTGCACGGGCGGGTCGTGGTCCCGTATAACAAAGTCCTGTCCCCTGACATTGGGGCCCTATAACAGGCCGGTATACACCCCAGACCGACAGAGATGGTGACTAGATCCAACGAACATTGCTTTTCCCAGTCGGCGACAAGGTCAGTAGCCTATATTCTCGATTCTGGGGGGAATGATTTAAGTTATATTTGATTTGATGTTCTAAAAGGTTTAGAATTTATCGATAATAGGAGCTTTGCCATTCCAAACAGATCCACTGGGTTTTGTATGACCAATATACAAATATCAATAACGGGGCAGGTTTGAAATGACCTGAGGTCAAGTGCACTACCATAAATACATTTTGCTTAATAAATCCGGGTGCCTTGGTGGCCAGAGGGGTTATTAAGAGGGGAAATGAAATTGGTGCTGGGAGATAGGACGGTGATCTTGTACAAATATAATAACTCTTAGGATTAAGAGGGATATTAACTAGGCTTGGGGAGACAGGAAGAGAATCCTATACGTACAAGATAACTTGAATGGTCAATTAAACTCAGGGTGAAGTGACCATCGTTCCGATTCAACAAACAGTACTGAAATAAAGTCCAAAAAATTAGGAGAGGGAAGCCTAATAAAGCAGAGTGAGATACAAGATATTGGTGTACTTTAAAAGTCCTATGAGGCAACATGAAATAGGAGGTTAACTAGTGATTTACGACCCCCGGGTAATAGCTTATAGTTGTACGGGTGAGACCTAGTATCCGATCGACAGTCAACGCTAGAGATAAAGTTTCTAGAAAGGAGAAAACACATACATAGAACATAGAAACATATACACCCAGATTGTGAGAATAATACAATAGAACAAAACTGTAGGAACTAGGAAACAGTAAAAACAGCACATACATAGATCATAGAAATACATACACATAGATAGTAAGTACAACCATAGCTACTAGGAGCGGCAAGGATTTATTAAACATGGGTAGTAAATCCTCAAAGGAGGTCCCGGAATTAACGGGAGATGATAAATATATAAAAGGAAAAGGGGAAGGAGGAGCCCAAAGCCTGACTCAGACAATGATGACTCCTGACTAGAAACTGATACTGCTAAAATTGTCAGGAAGGAGTTAAATTAGGACTATTTCCTGGGAATTGTCTCGGTGCCGGAGTTTGCGACTACAGAAAATGATAATAATAGAGGTATTAGCAGGGAGGCTCCTTCATTCCTTCATTCCAATAGTGTTGGTGGTTCAGTGGTTAAATAGCTGCCTTCCGATCTTGAGACCTGAGTTCGCTTCCCGGTAAATGCTTTTGTCTAAAAATGTAAGTTTTTGATTGTAATTCAATTATTTGTATGTTTTGCCTGGAAAGATACGGTCGCTAGTGTTTGTATAAGATATGCACTGAACGTTTGAATATTTTATTTAAGTTGAATTGAGAGACTAATTCATTCAAAATAATGGCGAGGCAATTTCGATGTAATACGTTGTGTTGCCCAAATGATCTGCTGGAATAATGTATTGAGACTGGAGTCATATTTAAATGAATGTATCATAGAAGAGAAAGTTACCTAAACCTGATGAATTCTAAAGAAAAACGGAGAGATACAATAAAGTTGTGCCCATCAGGATGTTTTTATTTTTTATGAATCAACTGACATACGAAATAAATTTAGCGAAGTACATGGTGCGTTTACATTTTTGGGGTAGAGAAAGTTGGAAAGTTCGGTTGATTTTACTTTTTCGATAGAATTTAAAGCAGAACTCAGTAGGGGGTATATCTTTGACTAGAGGCAGGTTGATTTGCTGCGTCATTACATTGAATATACAATAACGTTCCTCAAATTATGCCAGAGAAAATTGGTTGTGTCATTTAGAGGGAAAATGCGTGCATTACAGCTTTGAGTCACTTTTCAAAAGTGGCTAAAAGTTCCAAACACATTTTTAAAAGTAGCTGAATATCGTCAGGATAGTCTGAATAGTCTCAAAATTACTAGGTGGCGTTCACTGGGCTATATTTGGCTATAAGATAGGGTGGTCAGAATAGTTGAATCGTAAAAAGTTGTGGTAGTTCCCGGTTATTCATTTTTGGTTTGATTGTTTAGGTAACACCAGTGAATTTGAACAAGAGGTTAACGTATTCTAAAAATTATCTGTTTTCATTACGGGGAACAATGAAAGGTCTGCAAGATTGTATTGCTGGCTGGGTTTGTTTTATTTTAAAGGGACAGTGCACGTTTATCACTGTTGTGTGAATCTAATGGCAGAGTGTAAAGCATTTTGGGGAGACAATTTGGAGAAAGACAGAATGAGTTACTAGGAAATATTGAGGAAATTTAAAACAAATGATTTGAGGCTATTATCATAATTATTATGCTTTGTTTGTAGTAAATGTTTGGATTTAAGGTGATTTCCCTGTTCCCAGAGACAAGATATCTTAAAGGGGTACACTCACATATGGAATATTAGGAGTTTTATTTTCTGAGTTTTATTAGACAAGTTAATTTTTTCTCCCAATTTTTTATTTTATGCAAATAAGTATCTTACAAATTCTTAGAAATGGGCAGAGTGTTTTAACTGAATTGGTTGATAGTCATATAGGAATCTAATTCCTTTAACAGACATTATGCTGGACCTACACGAGCGTTGTGGATTTGTGTTCCTAACGCCCTAACAAAAGTAGCTACTTGGACATAAATAATGGACATTATCGAACAAATCAAACATTTGTTGTGGAACTAGGATTCCTGGGAGTGCATTCTGATGAAGATCATCAAATGTAAGAGAATATTTATTATCTAATTTCTGATTTCTGTTGACTCCAACATGGCGGATAATTGTATTTTTTTTCTGAGCGTTGTTCTCAGATTATTGCAAGATTGGCTTTTTCCGTAAAGTTTTTTGAAATCTGACACAGCGGTTGCATTAAGGAGAGGTATATCTATATGTCCATGTCTAAAAATTGTATTGTCATCAACATTTATAATAAGTATTTTAATACTCATTAAAATAATGAGTATTTTTGCAAAATGATGTGGCTCTCTGCAATATCACCGGATGTTTTTGGATCTAGTGAACGTAACTCTCCAATGTAAAATTTGATTTTTGATATAAATATGAACTTTACCGAACAAAACATACATGTGTTGTGTGACATGAAGACCTATGAGTGTCATTTGATGAAGATCATCAAAGGTTAGATATTCATTTTATCTCTATTTGTGCATTTTGTGACTCCTCTCTTTGGCTGGAAAAATGGCTGAAATTTTCTTTATGTTGGCGGTGACCTAACATAACTGTTTGTGGTGCTTCCGCTGTAAAGCCTATGTGAAACGGACACTTTTGTGGGATTAACAACAAGAATTACCTTTAAAATTGTATAAAATACATGTATGTTTGAGGAATTTAGAATATGAGATTTCTGTTGTTTGAAAGCGCTCTGCACTTTCACTGGCTTCTGTCATATCAATCCCGTTAACGGGATCTCAGCCATAAGATGTTTTAACAAACTCTAGTTTTGGCAAGTCGGTTAGGACATCTACTTCGTGCATGACACAAGTAATTTTTCCAACTATTGTTTACAGACAGATTATTCCACATATAACTCACTGTATCACATTTCCAGTGGGTCAGAAGTTGACATACTCTAAGTTGACTGTGCCTTTAAACAGCTTGGAAAAATCAAGAAAATGATGTCATGGCTTTAGAAGCTTCTGATAGGCTAATTGACATCATTTGAGTGAATTGGAGGTGTACCTGTGGAAGTATTTCAAGGCCTACCTTCAAACTCAGTGAATCTTTGCTTGACATCAAGAGAAAATCAAAAGAAATCAGCCAAGACCACAGAGAAATAATTGTAGACCTCCACAAGTCTGGTTCAATTTCTAAACGCCTGAAGGTACCACGTTCATCTGTACAAACAATAGTATGCAAGTATAAACACCATGGGACCATGCAGCCGTCATACCGCTCAGGAAGGAGAAGTGTTCTGTCTCCTAGAGACGAACGTACTTTGGTGCGAAAGGTGCAAATCAATCCCAGAACAACAGCAAAGGACCTTGTGAAGATGCTGGAGGAAACAGGTACAAAAGTATCTATATCCACAGTAAAACGAGTCCTACATCGACATAACCTGAAAGGCCTGAAAGGCCGCTCAGCAAGGAAGAAGCCACTGCACTAAACCGCCATAAAAAGCCAGACCACGGGACAAAGATCGTTCTTTTTGGAGAAATGTTCTCTGGTCTGATGAAACAATAATAGAACCGTTTGGCCATAATGACCATCGTTATGCTTGGAGAAAAAGGGTTAGGCTTGCAAGCCGAAGAACACCATCCCAACCGTGAAGCACGGGGACGACAGCATCATGTTGTGTGGGTGCTTTGCTGTAGGAGTTCTGTACTGGTGCACTTCACTAAATAGATGGAATTTAGAACATTCATGTGGAAATATTGAAGCAACATCTCAAGACATCAGTCAGGAAGTTAAATCTTGTTCGCAAATGTGTCTTCCAAATGGACAATTACCCCAAGCATACTTCCAAAGTTGTGGCAAAATGGCTTAAAGACAACAAAGTCAAGGTATTGGAGTGGCCATAACAAAGCCCTGGTATCAATCCTAGAGATAATCGGTGGGCAGAACTGAAATAGTCTGTGTGAGCAAGGAGGCCTACAAACCTGACTCAGTTACACAAGCTCTGTCAGGAGGAATGGGCCAAAATTCACCCAACTTATTGTGGGAAGCTTGTGGAGAGCTCCCTTATTAATTGAGTTTAAAATGAAAAGTTCAAAGAAACACACAGGATTGGAGATGCAGCGTTCAAAGAGAAAGAATTCATTATCCAGATTTATCAGAGTGACAGAGCAGATCTTAATTTTTTTTTCCTCCTTCTCTCCTTTCACCTGCTGGTGCTGTTCATTACTATCCATTAATACAGAGCACAGAGAGAGAAATAAAGAGAGAGAGAGAGGGGGGAGAGTGAGAAAGAGAGAGAGAGAGAGAGAGGGGGGAGAGAGGGAGAGAGAGATAGAGAGAAAGAGAGAGAGAAAGAGAGAGGAGAGAGAGAGAGAGGGAGAGAGAGATAGAGAGAAAGAGAGAGAGAGAGAGAGAGAGAGAGAGAGAGAGAGGGGGGGAGGGAGAGGGAGATAGAGAGAAATAGAGAGAGAGAGAGAGAGAGAGAGAGAGAGAGAGAGAGAGAGAGAGAGAGAGAGCGGGGGGAGGGAGAGGGAGATAGAGAGAAAGAGAGAGAGAGAGAGAGAGAGCGGGGGGGAGGGAGAGGGAGATAGAAAGAGAGAGAGAGAGAGAGAGAGAGCGGGGGGGAGGGAGAGGGAGATAGAGAGAAAGAGAGAGAGAGAGAGAGGGGGGAGGGAGGGAGAGGGAGATAGAGAGGGGGAGAGGGAGAGAGAGAGAGAAAAGAGAGAGGCAGGGAGAGGTGCCTGTGTGTCGTGACTTCTGTATGCGGTGCGCTGCCCTCAGATAATCGCATGGTGAAACAGCGGCTGGACTAACTTCATCGCACCCATCCCGTTAGCGGGATCATTTTCATCAACACCCGCTGAATTGCAGCCAAATTCAAATTGAATTTCTACAAATATTTAATTTTCATGAAATCACAAGTGCGATATAGCAAGACACAGCATTGTTTGTTGTTAATCCACCTGGCTTGTCAGATTTCAGTACAGCTTTTCGGCGAAAGAATAACACGCATTTATGTAAGAACATCACTCTCAGTATACAAAATATTACAAACACTTAGCAGCCAAGTAGATTGGTCAAGAAAGTCAGAAAAGCAATACATTAAATCGCTTACCTTTGATGATCTTCGGATGTTTGCACTCACGAGACTACCAGTTACACAGTAAATGTTCCTTTTGTTCCATAAAGATGATTTTTATATCGAAAATACCTCCATTTTGTGACGGCCCTGAATTATTTTGAGCCGTCTCAGTGCTTCTCCTTCCAATAGGGTGCTTTCCCTTTAATTCCCAATTAAATAGCCAGCATCAGCTGCGCAAAAGGGGGTTTTGTGATGGAGACGTGACTGAGGATGTGTTCCCGAAGCTTCTCTATTCCGGTTGTTTTGTTGCTGTTAAACGTGTGTTTTGTAGCCTGAGAGAGTTTACCCAGGATCGGATCCACTCTTTACGTCCGTGGACTACTCCTCTCCATTCTTCGTGGCCTTTCTCCGCTGGAGATCTGTTGGCGGATTGGATTGTCTGACTGACCGACTGACTACCACCTTTTTTGTATACGGTATTTCATTTGTTTTGATATGATGTATACGGTGATGATTTATGTAGTTAGATGTAGTTGAGGAATTAGTAAGAGCTGATACGCTTTAAAGTTCTGTGGTAAAATTGTTATATTGATTGTATGATTTAATACTAGGTTTACGCTACACGGAATGAACGGACCAACATTGCGTGACAAAAGTCACTTGAGTTCACTGAACTCCTTTACCGGGCTGGACTCTTTTTAGGCCCGAGGTACAGGACATTTCTGGAGGAACCAGAACTCATTGTGTTATATTATTATGTGTGTGTAATCCATTGATGTTGCTAATACAACCCACGCAAAAGAATAGTTGTTTTTGAAGTTCTTTTCAATGTTTTAAGGGTTTATGAAAAGTTGATTTCCCTTCTGACGTTTACATAAGTCCTTTGTATTGGTGTAGACTTGACGGACCAGATGGGACTCATTCCCTCCCAAACTAAAAGGAGAAACCAATGTTTTCTCTGGTAGGCACAACCTACCTGGCACCCCTATAAAAAATAACCTCAAGTCTAAACCGTTACAATTTGTTTGGCGCGTTATGTTCAGAAATCCACAGGCTCGAGCGGTCACGACATCGCAGACAAAAATTACAAATAGTATCCGTAATGTCCACAGAAACATGTCAAACGTTATTTATAATCAATCCTCAAGTTGTTTTTAAAATATATAATCGATAATAGCTTTTTCAATAGGAGAGGGAGAGACAATGGCTGCCCCACTCTGTTGCGTAAACAAAACTCTGCGAACACCCAGCTATCCACTGACGCGATGTGGTCTTTCTCGCTCATTTCTCAAAATCAAAGCCTGAAACTATGTCTAAAGACTGTTGACACCTTGAGGAAGCCACAGGAAAAGGAATCGTGTTGATATCCCTTTAAATGGAGGCAAGGCATCCAATGGAACAGAGAGCTTTCAGGAAAAACAGCACATATTTTTTGTAATTTAATCTATCACTTCCGGCGCCGACAGAGATGGCCGCCTCGCTTCGCGTTCCTAGGAAACTATGCCGTATTTTGTTTTTTTACGTGTTATTTCTTACATTGGTACCCCAGGTCATCTTAGGTTTCAGTACATACAGTCGGCAGGAACTACTGATGGGTCCTATGCTACTGTCCCTATGTAGGATGGGTCCTATGCTACTGTCCCTATGTAGGATGGGTCCTATGCTACTGTCCCTATGTAGGATGGGTACTATGCTACTGTCCCTATGTAGGATGGGTCCTATGCTACTGTCCCTATGTAGGATGGGTCCTATGCTACTGTCCCTATGTAGGATGGGTACTATGCTACTGTCCCTATGTAGGATGGGTACTATGCTACTGTCCCTATGCTACCGTCCCTATGTAGGATGGGTCCTATGCTACTGTCCCTATGCTACCGTCCCTATGTAGAATGGGTCCTATGCTACTGTCCCTATGTAGGATGGGTCCTAAGCTACTGTCCCTATGTAGGAAGGGTCCTATGCTACTGTCCCTATGCTACCGTCCCTATGTAGGATGGGTCCTATGCTACCGTCCCTATGTAGGATGGGTCCTATGCTACCGTCCCTATGTAGGATGGGTCCTATGCTACTGTCCCTATGTAGGATGGGTCCTAAGCTACTGTCCCTATGTAGGAAGGGTCCTATGCTACTGTCCCTATGCTACCGTCCCTATGTAGGATGGGTCCTATGCTACCGTCCCTATGTAGGATGGGTCCTATGCTACTGTCCCTACGTAGGATGGGTCCTATGCTACTGTCCCTATGTAGGATGGGTCCTATGCTACTGTCCCTATGCTACCGTCCCTATTTAGGATGGGTCCTATGCTAACGTCCCTATGTAGGATTGGTCCTATGCTACCGTCCCTATGTAGGATGGGTCCTATGCTACTGTCCCTATGTAGGATGGGTCCTATGCTACTGTCCCTATGTAGGATGGGTCCTATGCTACTGTCCCTATGTAGGATGGGTCCTATGCTACCGTCCCTATGTAGGATGGGTCCTATGCTACTGTCCCTATGTAGGATGGGTCCTATGCTACCGTCCCTATGTAGGATGGGTCCTATGCTACTGTCCCTATGTCGGTTACTGGCCCAACGCTCTAACTACTAGGCTACCTGCTGGTTACTGGCCCAACACTCTAACCACTAGGCTACCTGCTGGTTACTGGCCCAACACTCTAACCACTAGACTACCTGCTGGTTACTGGCCCAACACTCTAACCACTAGACTACCTGCTGGTTACTGGCCCAACACTCTAACCACTAGGCTACCTGCTGGTTACTGGCCCAGCACTCTAACCACTAGACTACCTGCTGGTTACTTGCCCAACACTCTAACCACTTGACTACCTGCTGGTTACTGGCCCAACACTCTAACCACTAGGCTACCTGCTGGTTACTGGCCCAACACGCTAACCACTAGGCTACCTGCTGGTTACTGGCCCAACACTCTAACTACTAGGCTACCTGCTGGTTACTGGCCCAACACTCTAACCACTAGGCTACCTGCTGGTTACTGGCCCAACACTCTAACCACTAGGCTACCTGCTGGTTACTGGCCCAACACTCTAACCACTAGACTACCTGCTGGTTACTGGCCCAACACTCTAACCACTATGCTACCTGCTGGTTACTGGCCCAACACTCTAACCACTAGGCTACCTGCTGGTTACTGGCCCAACACTCTAACCACTAGGCTACCTGCTCTAATCACTTGGCTACCTGCCACCCCAAATGAGATGGACCTAATCGTCACATCCTCCCATTGCCATCCCATCGGCTGGTTGTCAGGGGCAACATATTGGTGAGTCGCAGTAAGCTTGGCAACCAGATGCCTGTCAATCTAATGTCTTCATGACGGCTTTTGGATGACAGGGAGGTAACCCTGTCTTGAACCTCGAAAATACAACACATCAGTCACAGACTGGAGAGGAGTGGAGAGAGAGGAGAGAGAGTAGAAGATGAGAGACTACTGGGGGAGAGATGAGACTACTGGGGAGAGGAGAGGAGAGAGAGGAGACGATAGAAGACTACTGAGGGAGAGGTGAGAATACTGGGGGAGAGGAGAGAGAGGAGACGATAGGAGACTACTGGGGGAGAGGTGAGACTACTGGGGAAGAGGTGAGAATACTGGGGAAGAGGAGCAACTGCTGGGGGAGAGGAGAGAGATGAGAGAGAAGACGATGAGAGACTACTGGGGGAGAGGAGAGACTACTGAGGGAGAGGGGACTACTGGGGGAGAGGAGAGAGAGGAGAGAGAGGAGAGAGAGGAGACGATGAGAGACTACTGGGGGAGAGGAGAGAGAGGAGAGAGAGGAGACGATGAGAGACTACTAGGGGAGGGGAGAGACTACTAGGGGAGAGGAGAGAGAGGAGACGCTGAGAGACTACTGGGGAGAGGAGAGAGAGGAGAGAGAGGAGACGATGAGAGACTACTGGGGGAGAGGAGACTACTGGAGGAGAGGAGAGAGAGGAGACGATGAGAGACTACTGGGGGAGAGGAGAGGAGAGAGAGAAGACGATGAGAGACTACTGGGGGAGAGGAGAGAGATGAGAGACTACTGGGGGAGAGGAGAGAGAGGAGAGAGAGGAGACAATGAGAGACTACTGGGGGAGAGGAGAGGAGAGTAGATGATGATAGACTACTGGGGGAGAGGAGACGATGAGAGACTACTGGGGGAGAGGTGAGACTACTGGGGAGAGGAGAGAAAGCAGAGAGAGGAGACAATGAGAGACTACTGGGGGAGAGGTGAGACTACTGGGGGAGAGGAGAGGTGAGAGAGGAGACGATGAGAGACTACTGGGGGAGAGGAGACGATGAGAGACTACTGGGGGAGAGGTGAGACTACTGGGGAGAGGAGAGACTACCGGGGAAAGGAGAGACTTCTGGGGGAGAGAAAATACTACTGGGGGAGAGGAGAGACTACTGGGGGAGAGGAGAAGAGAGAGGAGAGACAGGAGACGATGAGAGACTACTGGGGGAGAGGAGAGACTACTGGGGGAGAGGAGAGGAGAGTGAGGAGACGACGAGAGACTACCGGGGGAGAGAGAGGAGAGAGGAGATAGAGGAGACGATAGGAGACTACTGGGGGAGAGGAGACTACTGGGGGAGAGGAGAGACTACTGGGGCAGAGGAGAGACTACTGGGGGAGAGGAGAGAGAGGAGAGAGAGGAGACGATGGGAGACTACTGGGGGAGAAATGAGACTACTGGGGAGAGGAGAGGAGAGAGAGGAGAGAGAGGAGACCATGAGAGACTAATGGGGGAGAGGAGAGACAACTGGGGGAGAGGAGAGACTACTGGGGGAGAGGAGAGAGAGGAGAGGAGAGACTACTGGGGGAGAGGAGAGAGAAAGAGGAGAGACTACTGGGGGAGAGGAGAGACTTCTGGGGGAGAGGAGAGAGAGGAAGGAGAGACTGCTGGGGGAGAGGAGAGGAGAGACTACTGGGGAGAGGTGAGGATAGACTGCTGGAGGAGAGGAGAGAGAGAGAGGAGACAATGAGAGACTACTGGGGAGATTTGAAGGGAAGGAGAGGATAAGGGAAGGAGATGTGAAGGCAAGGAGATGTGAAGGAAAGGAGATGTGAAGGGAAGGAGATGTGAAGGCAAGGAGATGTGAAGGGTAGGAAAGGAGAGGTGAGACTACTGGGGGAGAGGAGAGGTGAGAGAGGAGACGATGAGAGACTACTGGGGGAGAGGAGACGATGAGAGACTACTGGGGGAGAGGTGAGACTACTGGGGAGAGGAGAGACTACCGGGGAAAGGAGAGACTTCTGGGGGAGAGAAAATACTACTGGGGGAGAGGAGAGACTACTGGGGGAGAGGAGAAGAGAGAGGAGAGACAGGAGACGATGAGAGACTACTGGGGGAGAGGAGAGACTACTGGGGGAGAGGAGAGGAGAGCGAGGAGACGACGAGAGACTACCGGGGGAGAGATGAGAATACTGGGGAGAGGAGAGGAGAGAGAGTAGAGAGAGGAAACGATGAGAGGCTACTGGGGGAGAGGAGACTGCTGGGGGAGAGGAGAGGAGAGAGAGGAGACGATGAGAGACTACTGGGGGAGATGAGAGGAGAGAGAGGAGACGATGAGAGACTACTGGGGGAGAGGAGAGAGATGAGACGATGAGAGACTACTGGGGGAGAGGAGAGAGAGGAGAGAGAGGAGACAATGAGAGACTACTGGGGGAGAGGAGAGGAGAGACTACTGGGGGAGAGGAGAGAGAGGAGATAGAGGAGACGATAGGAGACTACTGGGGGAGAGGAGACTACTGGGGGAGAGGAGAGACTACTGGGGCAGAGGAGAGACTACTGGGGGAGAGGAGAGAGAGGAGAGAGAGGAGACGATGGGAGACTACTGGGGGAGAAATGAGACTACTGGGGAGAGGAGAGGAGAGAGAGGAGAGAGAGGAGACCATGAGAGACTAATGGGGGAGAGGAGAGACAACTGGGGGAGAGGAGAGACTACTGGGGGAGAGGAGAGAGAGGAGAGGAGAGACTACTGGGGGAGAGGAGAGAGAAAGAGGAGAGACTACTGGGGGAGAGGAGAGACTTCTGGGGGAGAGGAGAGAGAGGAAGGAGAGACTGCTGGGGGAGAGGAGAGGAGAGACTACTGGGGAGAGGTGAGGATAGACTGCTGGAGGAGAGGAGAGAGAGAGAGGAGACAATGAGAGACTACTGGGGAGATTTGAAGGGAAGGAGAGGATAAGGGAAGGAGATGTGAAGGCAAGGAGATGTGAAGGAAAGGAGATGTGAAGGGAAGGAGATGTGAAGGCAAGGAGATGTGAAGGGTAGGAAATGAGAAGGGAAGGGAAGGAGATGTGAAATGAAGGGAAGGAGATGAGATGAGAAGGGAAGGAGATGAGAAGGGAAGGGAAAATAAAGTGAGCAGAAGAGAGGAGAGGAGAGGAGAGGAGAGGAGAGGAGAGGAGAGGAGAGGAGAGGAGAGGAGAGGAGAGGAGAGGAGAGGAGAGGAGGGGAGAGGAGAGGAGGGGAGACGAGGATATGTGGAGAGTTGTGAGGGAGAAAGTATGAAGAATTTGAAGAGGAGAGAAAACAAGAGAAAGAAAGAGGATATTGGAAGAATGGAGAAAGAAAGGAAATGGAACGTGAGGGATTTGAAGATGACAGGCTTTGAAGGCAGGAGAAAGAGGACGGATATGGAGAGGTGATGTTCTCTCACAACACCAGTCATAGCTGTCTGCCAGCATAATGAACAATGGAGTCGTGTCGCTCCTCTCCCTGCTTTACAAAATGACAAGATCCACCGCTTGACAAATGGAACCTCTCATAGGTTACCTAGCAACTTGATAAAACTGTCTTGATTGCTGACGGCGTGATAAAGATGACCACATTCTGTGAAAAGCGAGGAAGAGTGGGTTCGAAATTTGACAAATTGTGTAAGTTGTGACATTAAAAGTGCTTGTTATATAGTACACAATCAAAGATGTCTCTCTCTCTCTGTCTCTCTCTCTGTCTCTCTCTGTCTCTCTCTCTGTCTCTCTCTCTGTCTCTGTCTCTCTGTCTCTCTCTGTCTCTCTCTCTCTCTGTCTCTGTCTCTCTCTCTGTCTCTGTCTCTCTCTCTCTCTGTCTCTCTCTCTCTCTCTGTCTCTCTCTCTGTCTCTCTCTCTCTCTGTCTCTCTCTCAAATTCAAATTCAAATTCAAGCTGCTTTATTGGCATGAAAAACATTGTGTCAATATTGCCAAAGCAACAATGTATACAATATACATTGTAACAAAATTATAAATGATAGCAAATAATAATATAAAATGGTAGTAAATAATAATACAAAATTAAATACAAAAATAATAACAATAAAATGGTAACAGTCTACAGTAAACATTAATAATTACAGTAATAACAATAATAGTAATAATAAGTAAGTTACTGTTTACTATGCAGATGTTATTATTCAGTGTCCCTCAGGCTATGGCAGGAAAATACATATTTGGCTGCAAGAGGAGCCATTGCACCTTCGCCCATGAGTATTCTTAGTTTTTCCTCTGGGTTCAATTTGTAAAAATTTGGAATATATGTAGTCATTTCTGTGAATAATGAATCTCTTTGTGAGGAATATTTATCACAGTAAAGGAGAAAGTGCATCTCTGTCTCTACCTCCCCTGTCATGCAGTGACCACATACACGCTCCTCTTTGGGTAGCCATGTCTTTTTATGTCTGCCGGTTTCTATTGCCAATCGGTGGTCACTTAGCCTGTACTTGGTAAGGATCTGTCTCTGCTTCGTATCTCTGACAGAGTAGAGATAATCAGCCAATTCATATTCTCTGTTTAGGGTCAGATAGCAATTTAGTCGGCTTTGGGATTTTGTTTCGTTTTTCCAGTATTGTAAATATGATTCCTTTGATTGGTTCATGATTTTGCTTATTGGAATTCTTTCTTTTGAAGCAGTGCTGGCGTCAGCTTGGTTGGTGAGGTCCAACACCATCTGACTGAGAGGGCTCGTTTCTGGGCTCAGCTCTTGGGCTTGAAGTGCTTTAAATTGCAGACTCGAATTTGGACTTGAATTTAGATGTAGCCAAAATTTTAATGATCTTTTCTGTATTTTCATTATTACTGGAAAACGGCCCAATTCTGCCCTACATGCATTAGTTGGTGTATTTCTCTGGACTTGTAGAATTTTCCGACAGAATTCTGCATGTAGGGCTTCAATTGGATGTTTGTCCCACATTTTAAAATCCAGTTTATTGAGTGGCCCCCAAACCTCACTTCCATAAAGTGCTATTGGTAGGATTACACTGTCAAATATTTTAGTCCAAATTCTAATTGGGATGTTGATTTTGAATAATTTCATTTTTATTGCATACATTGCTCTGCGGGCTTTTTCTTTGAGTGCCTTCACTGCCATATTAAAGTTTCCCGATGCAGATATGGTCAGACCAAGGTAGGTGTAATTTTTTGTGTGTTCAATTAAGGTGTTGTTCAGGGTGAATTTACATTTGTGTTTCTGACATCTGGGTTTTTTTTGGAAAATCATGATTTTAGTTTTTTGGAAATTTACTGCCAGGGCCCAATTATGGCAATATTGCTCCAGAATATTAATGTTTTGTTGAAGACCTTCTTTGGTTGGTGATAGAAGTACCAAGTCATCAGCATATAGCAGGTATTTCACCTCTGTGTCAAATAGTGTGAGTCCTGGGGCTGGAGATTGGTCCAACATGTCTGCTAATTCATTGATATAAATGTTGAAAAGATTTGGACTCAAATTGCAGCCTTGTCTCACACCTCGACATTGTGAAAAAAATTCTGTTCTTTGGTTTTTGATTTTTATTGCACACTTGTTTTCTGTGTACATACATTTTATTACGTCATACACCTTACCACCAAGCCCACTTTGTAGAATTTTGTAGAATAGCCCTTCGTGCCAAATCGAATCAAATGCTTTTTTAAAGTCAATAAAGCAAGCAAAGATTTTGCCCTCTTTTTTTTGGTGGACGTGTTTATTAATTAGTGTGTGTAAGGTGTATATATGGTCAGTAGTGCGATGGTTAGGGAGAAAGCCAATTTGACATTTACTTATTACATTTTTTTCTTGAAGAAAGGTTTGAATTCTTGAATTCAAAATGCTACAGAAAATCTTTCCCAAGTTACTGTTGACGCAAATTCCCCTGTAATTATTGGGGTCTGATTTGTCTCCACTTTTGTGGATAGGGGAGATGAGCCCCTGGTTCCAGACATCAGGGAAGCAGCCAGAAGTTAAAACCATGTTGAACAATTTAAGCACAGCATTTTGCAACTCAGGTGTGCTGTTTTTCAGCATTTCATTTCTGATGTTGTCTACACCACAAACCTTTTTTGATTTAATAGATTTTAGCTTTTCATTTAGTTCTTGTTGGGTTATTGGGTAATCTAATGGATTTTGGTTGTTTTTAATGACTGATTCCAGGATGTTCAATTTTTCTTTAATTTCTAATTGGTTCTGGTTTAAGTCTTTTTGTGGGATGTTTTTGTATAGATTATCAAAGTAAGTTTTCCAAATTCCTACATCTTGTATGGCTAATTCTTGTGGCTTTGATGTGCTTAAATTGTTCCACATGTCCCAGAACTGATTTTGGTCAATTGCGTTTTCAATTTCATCAAGTGTCTTGTTGGTATAATTCAATTTCTTGCATTTCAGTGTTTGTTTATACTGTTTCAGAGTTTCAAAGTATTCATATCGTAGCTCTGGGTTGTTTTGCTGCTTATGTTTTTTGTTTGACATTTGTCTTAGGTGTTTTCTAATTGTTTTACATTCATTATCAAACCATTTGTCAGAAACATTTTGATTTTTGCTTCTGATGTTGCATTGCTTTGGTTTTCTCAAATTTGCTTTCGATGCTGCTTTTTGGAATATGCAGTTGATGTTTTGGGTAGCTGAATTGACACCATCTTTATTGTTTTGGTACTGTGAGTTATTGAAAAACTGTATAGAGTTCATCATTTCATTTGAGTTCAATGTTTCAATGAATGCCTCTGCACTGTTTGGAGCCCATCTGAACGATTGGTTTATGTTGTAAAGTTTATTGGGCTGTTTTTTTGAATGAATATTGCCAGTTAATTTCTTCAGAAACACGTTGATCTGACTGTGATCTGACAATGGTGTCTGTGGTCTGACAGTGAATGCACTAATGGAGGAGGGGTCAATGTCAGTGATGGCATAATCGACTACACTTGTCCCAAGAGCTGAGCAGTAAGTAAACTGACCTAAAGAGTCCCCTCTGATTCTACCATTAAGCATGTACAGACCTAAGGCTCGACAGAGATGTACTAACTCTTTTCCATTTTTGTTCAGTATTTGGTCAGGACTGTTTCTATTATTTATAATAGGGCTACTGTACAAGGAGGGGTGTCCAAATATGTGGTGGTTACCTCCCGCATCAGTGTAGTCAGGCTCAGAACCTGTTCTTGCATTGAAATCTCCACAAAGAAGCACTTTACCCTGCACCTGAAATGTAATGATTTCTGTCTGGAGATTGTCAAAAAACTGATCATCATAATATGATGAATCTGAAGGAGGAGCATAAGCTGCACATATGTATACATCATTGTCACAATAGATTGTACCTTTGTTAAGTTTTAGCCAAATGTGAGTGGTACCTTTTTTCATTTCATTCAGTGCTAAGTCCTGCTTATGCCAAATGATGATTCCACCTGAGTCTCGGCCCCGTTTAACATTTTTATGTTTGATTGATGGTAGTAAACTTTCTCTATAGCCTGAGGGACACTGAGTATCTATGTCTCCACGACACCATGTTTCCAGTAGGATTATGATGTCCTGTCCCTTGATGTTTTTAATCAATTCTGGATTTGTTGTTTTATAACCAAAATGTGAAGAGTATAGGCCCTGGATATTCCAAGAGCTGATAGTTAATGATCTCATTTATAATAAGTGATATTCACTGGTTTGAGTAAAGTACATCGAAAAAAACAAAAAAAAATAAAATACTATATATATATATATATATATATATACATATACATACATATACATACACATATACATACATACATACATACACATATTGTATATATATATATACATATACATACACATACACATACATACATATATATACATACACACACACACACACACACACACACACACACATACATACATACATACATACACACACACACACACACACACACACACACACACACATACATACATACATACATACATATATGTATATATACATACACATACACATATACATATATATATATATATATACACACATACATGCACATACACACATACACACATACATACATACATACACACACACGCGCACACACACACACACACACACACCATTACATATAATAATTATTATAATACCGGTGTCAATACATTTAGGAGTATTTGTAAACAAATTAATAAGAATGGAATAAGATTGCACTGTACTTATTTTATGTGCAATCTGCAACCCTGTGTGTTTGTGTGTGTGTGTGTGTGTGTGCGCGTGCGTGCCCGTGTGTGAATTAAAGGGACTGTCTAGCTCAGTAGTCTGCATATTAGTTGCAGTAGTTGACGCACCTCTCCTATCTCTGATTGTTCTAGGGGTCTTCTGCCAGAGGTTACCTCAGCATATGTAGGCTGACGATCTAATTGATGCATGGTGTGGACTGCATCATGTGGTCTACTTCCCTGAAGGGCAGTGTTCTGACCGACCCTGGAGTAGTGGTCAGAGCTGTGTTGTGATGGGCTGGGTCTAGTAGAGCTGTGTTGTGATGGGACAGGTCTAGTAGAGCTGTGTTGTGATGGGCCGGGTCTAGTAGAGCTGTGTTGTGATGGGCCGGGTCTAGTAGAGCTGTGTTGTGATGGGCCGGGTCTAGTAGAGCTGTGTTGTGATGGGCCGGGTCTAGTAGAGCTGTGTTGTGAAGGGCCGGGTCTAGTAGAGCTTTGTTGTGATGGGCCAGGTCTAGTAGAGCTGTGTTGTGATGGGCCAGGTCTAGTAGAGCTGTGTTGGGATGGGCTGGGTCTAGTAGAGCTGTGTTGTGAAGGGCCGGGTCTAGTAGAGCTGTGTTGTGATGGGCCAGGTCTTGTAGAGCTGTGCTGTGTTGGGCCTGGTCTAGTAGAGCTGTGCTGTAATAAGCCATGTCTGGCTCTTTTCTCCTCGGGATGGTGGAGGTACTGTTGTTTCAAAAGGTGGGGCGGGGGACCTTTGTTGCTGGGGTGATGGGTGTGTGGGTCCCTGCCAAGTGTTGCATCTTTTAGGTCCTTGGCAAAGGTTCTGATACTGTCCTGATCAAGATGTATATTATCATATAAGTGTTGACATGTCAGAGTGGGGTGGTGAGCCGTTCTGACGTTGAGCAGTGAGGCACAGTCCACAGTGATCTGTTGATTTATTTTGTCGATCAACTTTTCTGGGAAGTCTTTTCTTGGTAGGAGGGTGGACACAACTATATTGGTTGTTGGGAACATAGCCTGTGCCCGTTCTGCCACTCTTCTCACTCTCTCTCTGTCTCTCTCAATTCAATTCAATTCAATTCAAGGGCTTTATTGGCATTGGAAACATGTGTTAACATTGCCAAAGCAAGTGAGGTAGACAACATACAAAGTGAATATATAAAGTGAAAAACAACAAAAATTAACAGTAAACATTACACATACAGAGGTTTCAAAACAGTAAAGACATTACAAATGTCATATTATATATATATATACAGTGTTTTAACAATGTACAAATGGTTAAAGGACACAAGATAAAATAAATAAGCATAAATATGGGTTGTATTTACAATGGTGTGTGTTCTTCACTGGTTGCCCTTTTCTCGTGGCAACAGGTCACAAATCTTGCTGCTGTGATGGCACACTGTGGAATTTCACCCAGTAGATATGGGAGTTTATCAAAACTGGATTTGTTTTCGAATTCTTTGTGGATCTGTGTAATCTGAGGGAAATACGTCTCTCTAATATGGTCATACATTGGGCAGGAGGTTAGGAAGTGCAGCTCAGTTTCCACCTCATTTTGTGGGCAGTGAGCACATAGCCTGTCTTCTCTTGAGAGCCATGTCTGCCTACGGCGGCCTTTCTCAATAGCAAGGCTATGCTCACTGAGTCTGTACATAGTCAAAGCTTTCCTTAATTTTGGGTCAGTCACAGTGGTCAGGTATTCTGCCGCTGTGTACTCTCTGTTTAGGGCCAAATAGCATTCTAGTTTGCTCTGTTTTTTTGTTAATTCTTTCCAATTTGTCAAGTAATTATCTTTTTGTTTTCTCATGATTTGGTTGGGTCTAATTGTGCTGTTGTCCTGGGGCTCTGTAGGGTGTGTTTGTGTTTGTGAACAGAGCCCCAGGAACAGCTTGCTTAGGGGACTCTTCTCCAGCTTCATCTCTCTGTAGGTGATGGCTTTGTTATGGAAGGTTTGTGAATCACTTCCTTTTAGGTGGTTGTAGAATTTAACGGCTCTTTTCTGGATTTTGATAATTAGTGGGTATCGGCCTAATTCTGCTCTGCATGCATTATTTGGTGTTCTACGTTGTACACGGAGGATATTTTTGCAGAATTCTGCATGCAGAGACTCAATTTGGTGTTTGTCCCATTTTGTGAAGTCTTGGTTGGTGAGCGGACCCCAGACCTCACAACCATAAAGGGCAATGGGCTCTATGACTGATTCAAGTATTTTTAGCCAAATCCTAATTGGTATGTTGAAATTTATGTTCCTTTTGATGGCATAGAATGCCCTTCTTGCCTTGTCTCTCAGATCGTTCACAGCTTTGTGGAAGTTACCTGTGGCGCTGATGTTTAGGCCAAGGTATGTATAGTTTTTTGTGTGCTCTAGGGCAACAGTGTCTAGATGGAATTTGTATTTGTGGTCCTGGTGACTGGACCTTTTTTGGAACAACATTATTTTGGTCTTACTGAGATTTACTGTCAGGGTCCAAGTCTGACAGAATCTGTGCATAAGATCTAGGTGCTGCTGTAGGCCCTCCTTGGTTGGTGACAGAAGCACCAGATCATCGGCAAACAGCAGACATTTGACTTCGGATTCTAGCAGGGGGAGGCCGGGTGCTGCAGACTTTTCTAGTGCCCGGGCCAATTCGTTGATATATATGTTGAAGAGGGTGGGGCTTAAACTGCATCCCTGTCTAACCCCACGACCCTGTGTGAAGAAACGTGTGTGTTTTTTGCCAATTTTAACCGCACACTTGTTGTTTGTGTACATGGATTTTATAATGTCGTATGTTTTACCCCCAACACCACTTTCCATCAGTTTGTATAGCAGACCCAGATTGAGTCGAAGGCTTGTTTGAAATCAACAAAGCATGAGAAGACTTTGCCTTTGTTTTGGTTTGTTTGGTTGTCAATTAGGGTGTGCAGGGTGAATACATGGTCTGTTGTACGGTAATTTGGTAAAAAGCCAATTTGACATTTGCTCAGTACATTGTTTTCATTGAGGAAATGTACGAGTCTGCTGTTAATGACAATGCAGAGGATTTTCCCAAGGTTACTGTTGACACATACATCTCTCTCTATCTCTGTCTCTCGCTCTCTCTCTCTGTCTCTCTCTCTCTCTCTGTCTCTCTCTCTCTCTGTCTCTCTCTCTATCTGTCTCTCTCTCTCTATCTCTCTCTCTCTCTGTCTCTCTCTCTCTCTGTCAATTCAAATCAATTCAATTCAAGGGCTTTATTGGCATGGGAAACATGTGTTAACATTGCCAAAGCAAGTGAGGTAGACAACATACAAAGTGAATATATAAAGTGAAAAACAACAAAAATGAACAGTAAACATTACACATACAGAGGTTTCAAAACAGTAAAGACATTACAAATGTCATATTATATATATATATATACAGTGTTTTTAACAATGTACAAATGGTTAAAGGACACAAGATGTCTCTCTGTCTCTCTCTCTCTCTCTGTCTCCCTCTATCTCTGTCTCTCTCTCTCTCTGTCTCTCTCTATATCTCTGTCTCGCTCTCTATCTCTGTCTCTCTGTCTCTCTCCCTCTATGATGTTGTTGCACGTGTGTGTGTCTGACTCTCCTACCTTGGTCTGCTGTAACTATATATGTGAGTGAGTGAGATGTCAGTAAAATTCCTGAACTAAAGTGTTTTTATCATTCTAGATCACAGCCGGTAGCAACAAGAAGAAGAAGCGCCGCCATGTGAACCGTTACGACCCAAGAAGGACAGGAAGACACGGTACACATGCATCAAGTGGAAGAAATACATTTGCGGCACACACACTGTAAAACTCTGTCCCTCATGTGGTGTGTAGACGGGTCTGAATTGTTGGTCAACGTGGCTCATTTATCATTTCCATAAAATACTGTATGTAAAATAAGTCCTTCCAGTTTGTTCAGTTCAAAGCAATAAACATCAATAGTGATGACAACCTGGTTTAATTTATATTTGGTAAAGATAAGCATGATTAATTCCACCCATGTCTTGATTATAATAGATTTTTGTAAATGAATAATAGCGCTCTTATTGATAAATGTCAATGGCAAATATTAACCATGTATACTGTCTATATTAACCATGTATACTGTCTATATTAACCATGTATACTGTCTATATTAACCATGTATACTGTCTATATTAACCATGTATACTGTCTATATTAACCATGTATACTGTCTATATTAACCATGTATACTGTCTATATTAACCATGTATACTGTCTATATTAACCATGTATACTGTCTATATTAACCATGTATACTGTCTATATTAACCATGTATACTGTATACTGTCTATATTAACCATATATACTGTCTATATTAACCATGTATACTGTCTATATTAACCATGTATACTGTCTATATTAACCATGTATACTGTCTATATTAACCATGTATACTGTCTATATTAACCATGTATACTGTATACTGTCTATATTAACCATGTATACTGTCTATATTAACCATGTATACTGTATACTGTCTATATTAACCATGTATACTGTCTATATTAACCATGTATACTGTATACTGTCTATATTAACCATGTATACTGTCTATATTAACCATGTATACTGTATACTGTCTATATTAACCATGTATACTGTCTATATTAACCATGTATACTGTCTATATTAACCATGTATACTGTCTATATTAACCATGTATACTGTCTATATTAACCATGTATACTGTCTATATTAACCATGTATACTGTCTATATTAACCATGTATACTGTATACTGTCTACATTAACCATCTATACTGTATACTGTCTATATTAACCATGTATACTGTCTATATTAACCATCTATACTGTATACTGTCTATATTAACCATGTATACTGTCTATATTAACCATCTATACTGTCTATATTAACCATGTATACTGTCTATATTAACCATCTATACTGTCTATATTAACCATGTATACTGTCTATATTAACCATGTATACTGTATACTGTCTATATTAACCATGTATACTGTCTATATTAACCATGTATACTGTATACTGTCTATATTAACCATCTATACTGTCTATATTAACCATGTATACTGTCTATATTAACCATGTATACTGTCTATATTAACCATGTATACTGTCTATATTAACCATGTATACTGTCTATATTAACCATGTATACTGTCTATATTAACCATATATACTGTATACTGTCTATATTAACCATGTATACTGTCTATATTAACCATCTATACTGTATACTGTCTATATTAACCATGTATACTGTCTATATTAACCATGTATACTGTATATATTAACCATGTATACTGTCTATATTAACCATCTATACTGTATACTGTCTATGTTAACCATGTATACTGTCTATATTAACCATGTATACTGTCTATATTAACCATGTATACTGTATACTGTCTATATTAACCATGTATACTGTCTATATTAACCATGTATACTGTATACTGTCTATATTAACCATGTATACTGTCTATATTAACCATGTATACTGTATACTGTCTATATTAACCATGTATACTGTCTATATTAACCATCTATACTGTATACTGTCTATATTAACCATGTATACTGTCTATATTAACCATGTATACTGTCTATATTAACCATGTATACTGTCTATATTAACCATGTATACTGTCTATATTAACCATGTATACTGTCTATATTAACCATCTATACTGTATACTGTCTATATTAACCATGTATACTGTCTATATTAACCATCTATACTGTATACTGTCTATATTAACCATGTATACTGTCTATATTAACCATGTATACTGTATACTGTCTATATTAACCATGTATACTGTCTATATTAACCATGTATACTGTCTATATTAACCATGTATACTGTCTATATTAACCATGTATACTGTCTATATTAACCATATATACTGTCTATATTAACCATGTATACTGTCTATATTAACCATGTATACTGTCTATATTAACCATGTATACTGTCTATATTAACCATGTATACTGTCTATATTAACCATGTATACTGTCTATATTAACCATGTATACTGTCTATATTAACCATGTATACTGTATACTGTCTATATTAACCATCTATACTGTCTATATTAACCATGTATACAAAACAAAGCAAAAACAAATCAACAGCTCCCTCCCTCCCTCCCTCCCTCCCTCCCTCCCTCCCTCCCTCCCTCCCTCCCTCCCTCCCTCCCTCCCTCCCTCCCTCCCTCCCTCCATCCCTCCACCCCCTCCCTCCCTCCTCCTCTCTCTCTCCATGTAGTGTTGTTTGTGTGGAGAACGCTCCGGGCTGAAAACCATCTGTTCTCAACAGTCTGTCTTCTTTCTCTCTGTCCTTTTCCAGCTCTCCTTTCCTCTCTCTCTCTCTTTCTGTCAATTATCTGTCAATCTCTTTCTTTCCAACAGTTTCTGCTCTCTCTCCTTCGGTCTCTCACTTTCTCTTTTCCCTCTCTCAATCTTCGACACAGTCTGTTAACTCTCTCCCCCCTCTCCTCCCTGCCTCCCCTACCTCTATTCCCTCAATTCTCTCCCTGATCTCATCCTCCCATCACCCTCTCTCTGATCCTCTCCTAATCCCGTCTTTCTGCTCCTCTCTTAACCCCGTCTCTCTGCTCCTCTCCTAATCCCCTCTCTCTGCTCCTCTCCTAACCCCGTCTTCTAGATCCTCTCATAGCCGGACTTCCGGCGCCGACAGAGATGGCCGCCTCGCTTCGCGTTCCTAGGAAACTATGCAGTTTTTTGTTTTTTTACGTGTTATTTCTTACATTAGTACCCCAGCTCATCTTAGGTTTACAAGCATTTCGCTACACTCGCATTAACATCTGCTAACCATGTGTATGTGACAAATAAAATTTGATTTGATTTGATAACCCTGTCTCTCTGCTCCTCCCTTAACCCCATCTCTCTGCTCCTCTCTTAACCCCCTCTCTCTGCTCCTCTCTTAACCCCTCTCTCTGCTCCTCTCCTAATCCCGTCTCTCTGCTCCTCTCCTAACCCCCTCTCTCTGCTCCTCTCCTAATCCCCTCTATCTGCTCCTCTCCTAACCCCGTCTTCCTGATCCTCTCTTAACCCCGTCGCTCTGCTCCTCTCTTAACCCCGTCTCTCTGCTCCTCTCTTAACCCCATCTCTCTGCTCCTCTCCTAACCCCGTCTCTCTGCTCCTCTCTTAACCCCCTCTCTCTGCTCCTCTCCTAACCCCCTCTCTCTGCTCCTCTCTTAACCCCTCTCTCTGCTCCTCTCCTAATCCCGTCTCTCTGCTCCTCTCCTAACCCCCTCTCTCTGCTCCTCTCCTAATCCCCTCTCTCCGCTCCTATCCTAACCCCGTCTTCCTGATCCTCTCATAACCCTGTCTCTCTGCTCCTCTCCTAACCCAGTCTCTCTGCTCCTCTCATAACCCCGTCTCTCTGCTCCTCTCCTAACCCAGTCTCTCTGCTCCTCTCCTAACCCCGTCTTCCTCCTCCTCTCTTAACCCTGTCTTCCTCCTCCTCTCTTAACCCCATCTTCCTCCTCCTCTCCTAACCCCATCTTCCTCCTCCTCTCTTAACCCCGCCTTCCTCCTCCTCTCGTAACCCCATCTTCCTCCTCCTCTCTTAACCCTGTCTTCCTCTCTCAACCCCATCTTCCTCCTCCTCTCCTAACCCTGTCTTCCTCCTCCTCTCTGAACCCCGCCTTCCTCCTCCTCTCTTAACCCCGTCTTCCTCCTCCTCTCTTAACCCTGTCTTCCTCCTCATCTCTGAACCCCGTCTTCCTCCTCCTCTCTTAACCCTGTCTTCCTCTCTTAACCCCGTCTTCCTCCTCCTCTCTTAACCCCGTCTTCCTCATCCTCTCTTAACCCTGTCTTCCTCTGCCTTCCTCTCATCCTTGATCGTCGTCAGGACCATGCAGGGAAATATTACTGACTACAGAAATAAAAATGACAAATAATGATATAAAAAAAATAGAAGAGAAACTTAAGACATATTTTTTGTTGAAGAAAACCTTACCAATTGCATGCTGGGAAAATAATCCCCAGAGATAAAATCTGTTAGTCCTTGTGCTGTGGCACCGCTGATTGAAGTCTGACGACCCTGCTCTCTGTCTCTCTGTCTCTCTGTCTCTCTGTCTCTCTCTATCTCTCTCTCTCTCTCACTCTATCTCTCTCTGTCTCTCTCTCTGTCTATCAATTCAATTCAAGGGGCTTTATTGGCATGGGAAACATCTGTTAACATTGCCAAAGCAAGTGAGGTAGATCATATATAAAGTGAATATATAAAGTGAAATAATCTCTCTATCTCTCTCTCTCCCTCTCGCTCAAATCATATCCACTGTAATTTGTCACATGCGCCGATTACAACAGGTGTAGTAGACCTCACAGTGAAATGCTGAATACAACAGGTGTAGTAGACCTTACAGTGAAATGCTGAATACAACAGGTGTAGTAGACCTCACAGTGAAATGCTGAATACAACAGGTGTAGGTAGACCTTACAGTGAAATGCTGAATACAACAGGTGTAGTAGACCGTACAGTGAAATGCTGAATACAACGGGTGTAGTAGACCTCACAGTGAAATGCTGAATACAACAGGTGTAGGTAGACCTTACAGTGAAATGCTGAAAACAACAGGTGTAGTAGACCTTACAGTGAAATGCTGAATACAACAGGTGTAGTAGACCTAACAGTGAAATGCTGAATACAACAGGTGTAGTAGACCTTAACAGTGAAATGCTGAATACAACAGGTGTAGTAGACCTTACAGTGAAATGCTGAATACAACAGGTGTAGTGGACCTTACAGTGAAATGCTGAATACAACAGGTGTAGTAGACCTTACAGTGAAATGCTGAATATAACTTACTTACAAGCCCTTAAACAACAATGTAGTTTTAAAAAATTACCCCAAAAAAGAAAGAGATAAAAATAACAAATGATTAATGAGCAGCAGTACAATGTGAAGGCTATGTACAGGGTGTTACGGTACAGAGTCAATGTGGAGGCTATATACAGGGTGTTACGGTACAGAGTCAATGTGGAGGCTATATACAGGGAGTACCGGTACAGAGTCAATGTGGAGGCTATATACAGGGTGTTACGGTACAGAGTCAATGTGGAGGATATATACAGGGTGTTACGGTACAGAGTCAATGTGGAGGCTATATACAGGGTGTTACGGTACAGAGTCAATGTGGAGGCTATATACAGGGTGTTACGGTACAGAGTCAATGTGGAGGCTATATACAGGGGGTACCAGTACAGAGTCAATGTGGAGGCTATATACAGGGTGTTACGGTACAGAGTCAATGTGGAGGATATATACAGGGTGTTACGGTACAGAGTCAATGTGGAGGCTATATACAGGGTGTTACGGTACAGAGTCAATGTGGAGGCTATATACAGGGTGTTACGGTACAGAGTCAATGTGGAGGATATATACAGGGTGTTACGGTACAGAGTCAATGTGGAGGATATATACAGGGTGTTACGGTACAGAGTCAATGTGGAGGCTATATACAGGGTGTTACGGTACAGAGTCAATGTGGAGGCTATATACAGGGAGTACCGGTACAGAGTCAATGTGGAGGCTATATACAGGGTGTTACGGTACAGAGTCAATGTGGAGGATATATACAGGGTGTACCGGTACAGAGTCAATGTGGAGGCTATATACAGGGGGTACCGGTACAGAGTCAATGTGGAGGCTATATACAGGGAGTACCGGTACAGAGTCAATGTGGAGGCTAAATACAGGGTATTATGGTACAGAGTCAATGTGGAGGCTATATACAGGGTGTTACAGTACAGAGTCAATGTGGAGGATATATACAGGGAGTACCGGTACAGAGTCAATGTGGAGGCTATATACAGGGTGTTACAGTACAGAGTCAATGTGGAGGATATATACAGGGAGTACCGGTACAGAGTCAATGTGGAGGCTATATACAGGGTGTACCGGTACAGAGTCAATGTGGAGGCTATATACAGGGGGTACCGGTACAGAGTCAATGTGGAGGCTATATACAGGGGGTACAGGTACAGACTCAATGTGGAGGCTATATACAGGGGGTACCGGTACAGAGTCAATGTGGAGGCTATATACAGGGAGTACCGGTACAGAGTCAATGTGGAGGATATATACAGGGGGTACCGGTACAGAGTCAATGTGGAGGCTATATACAGGGAGTACCGGTACAGAGTCAATGTGGAGGCTATATACAGGGGGTACAGGTACAGAGTCAATGTGGAGGCTATATACAGGGTGTTACAGTACAGAGTCAATGTGGAGGCTATATACAGGCTGTTACGGTACAGAGTCAATGTGGAGGCTATATACAGGGGGTACCGGTACAGAGTCAATGTGGAGGCTATATACAGGGGGTACCGGTACAGAGTCAATGTGGAGGCTATATACAGGGTGTTACGGTACAGAGTCAATGTGGAGGCTATATACAGGGTGTTACGGTACAGAGTCAATGTGGAGGCTATATACAGGGTATTACGGTACAGAGTCAATGTGGAGGCTATATACAGGGTGTTACGGTACAGAGTCAATGTGGAGGCTATATACAGGGTATTACGGTACAGAGTCAATGTGGAGGCTATATACAGGGTGTTACGGTACAGAGTCAATGTGGAGGCTATATACAGGGTGTTACGGTACAGAGTCAATGTGGAGGCTATATACAGGGGGTACCGGTACAGAGTCAATGTGGAGACTATATACAGGGTGTTACGGTACAGAGTCAATGTGGAGGCTATATACAGGGTGTTACGGTACAGAGTCAATGTGGAGGCTATATACAGGGTGTTACGGTACAGAGTCAACGTGGAGGCTATATACAGGCTGTTACGGTACAGAGTCAATGTGGAGACTATATACAGGGTGTACCGGTACAGAGTCAATGTGGAGGCTATATACAGGGTGTTACGATACAGAGACAATGTGGAGGCTATATACAGGGTGTTACGGTACAGAGTCAACGTGGAGGCTATATACAGGCTGTTACGGTACAGAGTCAATGTGGAGGCTATATACAGGGGGTACCGGTACAGAGTCAATGTGGAGGCTATATACAGGGTGTTACGGTACAGAGTCAATGTGGAGGCTATATACAGGGTGTTACGGTACAGAGTCAATGTGGAGGCTATATACAGGGTGTACCGGTACAGAGTCAATGTGGAGGCTATATACAGGGGGTACCAGTACAGAGTCAAGGTGGAGGCTATATACAGGGTGTTACGGTACAGAGTCAATGTGGAGGCTATATACAGGGTGTTACGGTACAGAGTCAACGTGAAGGCTATATACAGGCTGTTACGGTACAGAGTCAATGTGGAGGCTATATACAGGGGGTACCGGTACAGAGTCAATGTGGAGGCTATATACAGGGTGTTACGGTACAGAGTCAATATGGAGGCTATATACAGGGTGTTACGGTACAGAGTCAATGTGGAGGCTATATACAGGGGGTACCGGTACAGAGTCAATGTGGAGACTATATACAGGGTGTTACGGTACAGAGTCAATGTGGAGGCTATATACAGGGTGTTACGGTACAGAGTCAATGTGGAGGCTATATACAGGGTGTTACGGTACAGAGTCAACGTGGAGGCTATATACAGGCTGTTACGGTACAGAGTCAATGTGGAGACTATATACAGGGTGTACCGGTACAGAGTCAATGTGGAGGCTATATACAGGGTGTTACGGTACAGAGTCAATGTGGAGGCTATATACAGGGTGTTACGGTACAGAGTCAACGTGGAGGCTATATACAGGCTGTTACGGTACAGAGTCAATGTGGAGACTATATACAGGGTGTACCGGTACAGAGTCAATGTGGAGACTATATACAGGGTGTACCGGTACAGAGTCAATGTGGAGGCTATATACAGGGTGTTACGGTACAGAGTCAATGTGGAGGCTATATACAGGGTGTTACGGTACAGAGTCAACGTGGAGGCTATATACAGGCTGTTACGGTACAGAGTCAATGTGGAGACTATATACAGGGTGTACCGGTACAGAGTCAATGTGGAGGCTATATACAGGGTGTTACGGTACAGAGTCAATGTGGAGGCTATATACAGGGTGTTACGGTACAGAGTCAACGTGGAGGCTATATACAGGCTGTTACGGTACAGAGTCAATGAGGAGGCTATATACAGGGTTTTACGGTACAGATTCAATGTGGAGGCTATATACAGGGTGTTACAGTACAGAGTCAATGTGGAGGCTATATACAGGGTGTTATGGTACAGAGTCAATGTGGAGGCTATATACAGGGGTCACCGGTTAGTCTAGGAAATTGAGGTAATATGTACATGTAGGTAGAGTTATTAAAATGACTATGCATAGATGATAACAACAGAGAGTAGCAGCAGTGTAAAAGAGGGGGGTCAATGCAAATAATCTGGGAATCCATTTGATGAGGTGTTCAGGAGTCTTATGGCTTTGGGGGTAGAAGCTGTTTAGAAAACGCTTGGACCTAGACTTGGCGCTCCGGTACCGCTTGCCTTTTGGTAGCAGAGAGAACAATGTATGACTGGGGTGGCTCTCTCAAATTCAAATTCAAATTCAAGCTGCTTTATTGGCATGAAAAACATTGTGTCAATATTGCCAAAGCAACAATGTATACAATATACATTGTAACAAAATTGTAAATGATAGCAAATAATAATATAAAATGGTAGTAAATAATAATACAAAAATAAATACAATAAAATGGTAACAGTCTACAGTAAACATTAATAATTATAGTAATAACAATAATAGTAATAATAAGTAAGTTACTGTTTACTATGCAGATGTTATTATTCAGTGTCCCTCAGGCTATGGCAGGAAAATACATATTTGGCTGCAAGAGGAGCCATTGCTCCTTCGCCCATGAGTATTCTTAGTTTTTCCTCTGGGTTCAACTTGTAAAAATGTGGAATATATGTAGTCATTTCTGTGAATAATGAATCTCTTTGTGAGGAATATTTATCACAGTAAAGGAGAAAGTGCATCTCTGTCTCTACCTCCCCTGTCATGCAGTGACCACATACACGCTCCTCTTTGGGTAGCCATGTCTTTTTATGTCTGCCGGTTTCTATTGCCAATCGGTGGTCACTCAGCCTGTACTTGGTAAGGATCTGTCTCTGCTTCGTATCTCTGACAGAGTAGAGATAATCAGCCAATTCATATTCTCTGTTTAGGGTCAGATAGCAATTTAGTCGGCTTTGGGATTTTGTTTCGTTTTTCCAGTATTGTAAGTATGATTCCTTTGATTGGTTCATGATTTTGTTTATTGGAATTCTTTCTTTTGAAGCAGTGCTGGTGTCAGCTTGATTGGTGAGGTCCAACACCAGCTGACTGAGAGGGCTCGTTTCTGGGCTCAGCTCTTGGGCTTGAAGTGCTTTAAATTGCAGACTCGAATTTGGACTTGAATTTAGATGTAGCCAAAATTTTAATGATCTTTTCTGTATTTTCATTATTACTGGAAAACGGCCCAATTCTGCCCTACATGCATTAGTTGGTGTATTTCTCTGGACTTGTAGAATTTTCCGACAGAATTCTGCATGGAGGGTTTCAATTGGATGTTTGTCCCACATTTTAAAATCCAGTTTATTGAGTGGCCCCCAAACCTCACTTCCATAAAGTGCTATTGGTAGGATTACACTGTCAAATATTTTAGTCCAAATTCTAATTGGGATGTTGATTTTGAATAATTTCATTTTTATTGCATACATTGCTCTGCGGGCTTTTTCTTTGAGTGCCTTCACTGCCATATTAAAGTTTCCCGATGCAGATATGGTCAGACCAAGGTAGGTGTAATTTTTTGTGTGTTCAATTAAGGTGTTGTTCAGGGTGAATTTACATTTTTGTTTCTGACATCTGGGTTTTTTTTGGAAAATCATGATTTTAGTTTTTTGGAAATTTACTGCCAGGGCCCAATTATGGCAATATTGCTCCAGAATATTAATGTTTTGTTGAAGACCTTCTTTGGTTGGTGATAGAAGTACCAAGTCATCAGCATATAGCAGGTATTTCACCTCTGTGTCAAATAGTGTGAGTCCTGGGGCTGGAGATTGGTCCAACATGTCTGCTAATTCATTGATATAAATGTTGAAAAGATTTGGACTCAAATTGCAGCCTTGTCT
>NC_143039.1:78123614-78133614 GCF_057628025.1 Oncorhynchus mykiss
GTTTCTCTCTCCTTCTCCCCATCCCTTAGGGGTTCTCTCTCCTTCTCTCCATCCCTTAGGGTTTCTCTCTCCTTCTCTCTCCTTCTCTCCATCCCTTAGGGGTTTCTCCCTCATCCCTTAGGGTTTCTCTCTCCTTCTCTCCATCCCTTAGAGTTTATCTCTCCTTCTCTCCATCCCCTAGGGTTTCTCTCTCCTTCTCTCTCCTTCTCTCCATCCCCTAGGGTTTCTCTCTCCTTCTCCCCATCCCTTAGGGGTTCTCTCTCCTTCTCTCCATCCCTTAGGCGTTTCTCTCTCCTTCTCTCCATCCCTTAGGGGTTTCTCTCTCCTTCTCTCTCCTTCTCTCCATCCCCTAGGGGTTTCTCTCTCCTTCTCTCCATCCCTTAGAGTTTCTCTCTCCTTCTCTCCATCCCTTAGAGTTTCTCTCTCCTTCTCTCCATCCCTTAGAGGGTTTCTCTCTCCTTCTCTCCATCCCCTAGGGTTTCTCTCTCCTTCTCCCCATCCCCTAGGGTTTCTCTCTCCTTCTCCCCATCCCCTAGGGTTTCTCTCTCCTTCTCTCCATCCCCTAGGGGGTTCTCTCTCCTCCTCCCCATCCCCTAGGGTTTCTCTCTCCTTCTCCCCATCCCCTAGGGTTTCTCTCTCCTTCTCCCCATCCCCTAGGGTTTCTCTCTCCTTCTCCCCATCCCCTAGGGTTTCTCTCTCCTTCTCTCCAATCCCTTAGGGTTTCCTCTCTCCTTCTCTAGATCCCTTAGGGTTTTCTCTCTCCTTCTCCCCATCCCTTAGGGTTTATATCTCCTTCTCCCCATCCCTTAGGGTTTTCTCTCTCATTCTCTAGATCCCTTAGGGTTTTCTCTCTCCTTCTCTCCATCCCTTAGGGTTTATATCTCCTTCTCTCCATCCCTTAGTGTTTCTCTCTCCTTCTCTCCATCCAGGAGGGTTTCTCTCTCATTCACCCCAAAGAGACTTTAAAGATATTTGATGTGTGTTTGCAGTTCTTCTAAGCAGCGTTAACTGTGAAACAAACCACAGACATAACAAATGGTCTTAATCCAGATTACACGAGACGGGAGACGAAAAAGTCACCTTCAACCAAAAAATAGAAAACTATAACCTTTATCTAAATCAAAGGAGTACATTAGTATATAGTGTAGAGACTGCCTAGTAGATTCACATATTTCTTGAGACGTCTGTGTAGGAATGTCAAATACTTCTGACTACGGTATGTAGAGAAACAAGTCACTTTCAACCAAAAGTAGAAAACTTCAATCAGTAAACTCAGAAGAGTAGACAACTAGACAACAAGGTCTGCACTATATAGGGAATAGGGTGCACTATATAGGGAATAGTGTGCACTATATCGGGAATAGGGTGCACTATATCGGGAATAGGGTGCACTATATTGGGAATAGGGTGCAATGTATAGGGAATAGGGTGCACTATATAGAATAGGGTGCACTATATCAGGAATAGGGTGCACTATATAGGGAATAGGAGAGGAAGAGAGAGAGAGGGGGCAGGAGAGAGAAGAAGAGAGAGAGGGTGTAGGAGATAGAGGAAGAGGGGGGGTAGGGGAGAGAGGAAGAGAGGAAGATAGAGAGGAAGAGAGAAAAGGGGGAAGAGAGACAAGAAGAGAGAGAGGAAGAGAGAGAGGAAGAGAGAGAGGGGGAAGAGAGGGGGTAGGAGAGAGAAGAAGAGTAGGAGAGAGAAGAAGAGCGAAGGGGGTAGGAGAGAGGGGAAGTGATTGAGGGGGGTAGGAGAGAGAGAGGAAGTGAGAGAGGAAGAGAGACGGGGTAGGAGAGAAAAGAATAGAGAGAGGTGGTAGGAGAGAGGGGAAGAGGTTGAGGAGTGTAGGAGAGAGAGATAAAGGAAGAGATAAAGGAAGAGAGAGGGGGGTAGGAGAGAGTGGAAGAGAGAGGGTAAGAGGTTGAGGAGGGTAGGATATGGTGCACTATATAAAGATTAGGGTGCACTATATAGGGAATAGGGTGCACTATATAGGGAATAGGGTGCACTATGTAGGGAATAGCATGCACTATATAGGGAATAGGGAGCACTATATAGGGAATAGGGTGCACTATATAGGGAATAGGGAGCACTATATAGGGAATAGTGTGCACTATATAGGGAATAGGGAGCACTATATAGGGAATAGGGAGCACTATATAGGGAATAGGGCACTATATAGGGAATAGGGTGCACTATATAGGGAATAGGGAGCACTATATAGGGAATAGGGTGCACTATATAGGGAATAGGGTGCCATTTGGTCCCATATTTCTCTAGACGTCTGTATCAAGTCTCTCTACTGTCCCTTTGGCGTTAGACATCTGACAGATCTGCGTCTGTATTCACCTCTCTTTTCTCTTTTCAATATCTTCATTTTTTTTTGTCTACATGCGCTGTAGGGATACTGTCATATCTCTCTTCCTCTCTCTCCTACCCCCCCTATCTCTTCCTTTATCTCTCCCTCTCTCTCTCTCCTACCCTCCTCAACCTCTTCCCCTCTCTCCTACCGCGGTCTCTCTTCCTCTCTCACTTCCTCTCTCTCTCCTACCCCCCTCTCCCCTACCCCCCTCTTCCTCTATCTCCTACACCCTCTCTCTCTTCTTCTCTCTCCTACCCCCTGTCTCTCTTCCTCTCTCTCTTCCTTTCTCTTTTTCTCTAGCCTACCCCCTCTCTTCCTCTCTCTCTCTTTCTCTCTCTTCAGTTCTCTCCTACCCCCTCCCTCTCTATCTTCCTCTCTCTTCCTCTCTCTTCCTCTCTCCCCTACCCCCCTCTTCCTCTATATCCTACCCCCTCTCTCTTTTCTTCTCTCTCCTACCCCTCTCTGCCTTTCTCTCCTACCCCCTCCCTCTCTTCCTCTCTCTTCCTCTCTCTTCCTCTCTCCCCTAACCCCTCTCTCTTTTCTTCTCTCTCCTACCCCCTCTCTCTTCCTCTCTCTCTCCTACCTCCGCTCTCTTCCTCTCGCTCTCCTACCCCCCTCTCTATCTTCCTCTCTCTTCCTCTCTCCCCTACCCCCCTCTTCCTCTATCTCCTACACCCTCTCTCTCTTCTTCTCTCTCCTACCCCCTCTCTGCCTTTCTCTCCTACCCCCTCCCTCTCTTCCTCTCTCTTCCTCTCTCGTCCTCTCTCTTCCTCTCTCCCCTACCCCCTCTCTCTTTTCTTCTCTCTCCTACCCCCTCTCTCTTCCTCTCTCTCTCCTACCTCCACTCTCTTCCTCTCTCTCTTCCTTCCCCTCTCCTACTCCCTCTCTCCCTTCCTCTCTCTCCTACCCCCTCTCTTACCCCCCTCTCTCTCCTACTCTCTCTTATATCCCCTCTCTCTCCTCATCTCTCTCCTACCCCCCTTCTCTTCCCCTCTCTCAAGCACTCCTCCAGCATCTTTTAATTTTTTCTGCTTCTCACAAATGTTATTCTTTGTGATCCGAAAACCTCAAACTTAGATTTGTCTGTCCATAACACTTTTTTTTTTTACCAATCTTCCTCTGTCCAGTGTCTGTGTTCTTTTTACTGGCCAGTCTGAGATATGACTTTTCTTTGTAACTCTGCCTGGAAGGCCAGCATCCCGGAGTCGTCTCTTCACTGTTGAGACTAGTGTTGGTGTTCTACGGGTACTATTTAATGAAGCTCCTTCCAGTTCTCTGCTGCCAATGACTGGAACAAACTTCAAAAATCACTAAAGCTGGTGACTCATATCTCCCACACTAGTTTTAAGCACCAGCTGTCAGAGCAGCTCACAGATCACTGCACCTGTACATAGCCCATCTGTAATATAGCCCATCTGTAATATAGCCCATCTGTAATATAGCCCATCTGTAAACAGCCCATCCAACTACCTCATCCCCATACATTATTTATTTATGTATCTTCCCAGTATCTCTACTTGCACATTCATCTTCTGTACATCTATCACTCCAGTGTTTAATTGCTATATTGTAATTATTTTTGCCACCATGGCCTATTTATTGCCTTAACTCCCTTATCTTACCTCATTTACACACACTGTATATAGACAAATTTCTACTGTATTATTGACTGTATGTTTGTTTATTCCGTGTGTAACTCTGTGTTGCTGTTTGTGTCGAACTGCTTTGCTTTATCTTGGCCAGGTCGCAATTGTAAATGAGAACTTGTTCTCAACTGGCCTACCTGGTTAAATAAAGGTGAAATAAAATGAAATAAATGTAAAAAGCTGCCTGTTGAGGACTTGTCAGGCATCTGTTTCTCAAAACAGACACTCTAATGTACTTGTCCTCTTGCTCAGTTGTGCACCGGGGCCTCCCACTCCTCTTTCTATTCTGGTTAGAGCCAGTTTGCGCTGTTCTGTGAAGGGAGTAGTACACAGCGTTGTACGAGATCTTCAGATTCTTGGCAATTCCTCGCATGGAAAGCCTTCATTTCTCAGAACAAGAATAGACTGACGAGTTTCAGGAGAAAGTTATTTGTTTCTGGCCATTTTGAGCCTGCAATCGAACCCACAGACGCTGATGCTCCAGATACTCAACTAGTCTAAAGAAGGCCAGTTTTATTGCTTCTTTAATCAGAACAACAGTTTTCAGCTGTGCTAACATAATTGCAAAAGGGTTTTCTAATGATCAATTAGCCTTTTAAAGTGATAAACTTAGATTAGCTAACACAACGTGCCATTGGAACACAGGAGTGATGGTTGCTGATAATGGGCCTCGGTAGATATTCCATTTAAAAAATCAGCCGTTTCCAGCTACAATAGTCATTGACAACATTAACAATGTCTACACTGTATTTCTGATCAATTCGATGTTATTTTCATGTTTGATTTATGTCTATATATGTATCTAGCTATTTAAATAATATATATATAGTTGTAATGATGTGCACATAGTTAGAGTACAAAAGGGAAAACAAATCTCTCTCTCCGCATCTCTTTTGTGTGAGTGTGTGTGTGTGTGTGTGTGTGTGTGTGTGTGTGTGTGTGTGTGTGTGTGTGTGTGTGTGTGTACCTGACTGCTAGAATGACTCCGAGGATTAGACAGACAGTGGATTACTAAAACCGGTCTCTAAAAAGCTATTTTAAATCCCTGAAGTACTGAAATGCTGAAGACTGAGGCAGAAAAGGCAAGAGAAAGAGAGAGAGAGAGAGAGAGGTCCGAGAGAGAGAGAGAGAGAGAGAGAGAGAGAGAAAGAAAGAAAGAAAGAGAGAGAGGTCCAAGAGAGAGAGAAAGAGAGAGAGAAAGAGAGACAGAGAAAGAGAGAGAGAGAGAGAGAGAGAGAGAGGTCCAAGAGAGAGAGAGAGAGAGCGAGAGAGAGAGAGAAAGAAAGAAAGAAAGAGAGAGAGGTCCAAGAGAGGGAGAGAGAGAGAGAGAGAGAGAGAGAGAGAGGTCCGAGAGAGAGAGAGAGAGAGAGGGGTCAGAGAAAGAGAGAGAGAGAGAGAGAGGTCAGAGAGAGAGAGAGAGAGAGAGAGGTCCGAGAGAGAGAGAGAGAGAGAGAGTGAGAGGGGTCCGAGAGAGAGAGAGAGAGAGAGAGAGAGAGAGAGAGAGAGAGAGAGAGAGAGGGAGAGAGAGAGAGGTCAGAGAGAGAGAGAGAGAGAGTGGTCAGAGAAAGAGCGAGAGAGAGACAGAGAGAGAAAGAGAGAGAGAGAGAGAGAGAGAGAGAGAGAGAGGGGTCAGAGAAAGAGAGAGAGAGAGAGAGAGAGAGAGAGAGAGAGAGAGAGAGAGAGAGAGAGAGGGGTCAGAGAAAGAGAGAGAGAGAGAGAGCGAGAGAGAGACTATAAACAAAAACACACAAAAACTACACTAGACACTTTAGAACACAAAGCGTTTACAATCTCATCCTGGAATATAATGATCTGCCTGGACTTCATCAAATAAATTGGAAATACAGACATTTTTCATCCTTCAAGAAACATGGTATAGAGGAGACGGACCCAGTGGTTGCCCTCTAGGTTACAGAGAGCTGGTAGTCCCATCCACCAAACTACCAGGTGGGTGGTATAGAGGAGATGGACCCACTGGTTGTCTTCTAGGTTACAGAGAGCTGGTAGTCCCATCCACCACACTACCAGGTGGGTGGTATAGAGGAGATGGACCCACTGGTTGCCCTCTAGGTTACAGAGAGCTGGTAGTCCCATCCACCAAACTACCAGGTGTGAAACAGGGAAGGGACTCAGGGGATATGCTAATTTGGTATAGACCTAACCCACTCTATTAAAATAGTCAAAACAGGAACATTTTACATTTTGCTTGAAATTCAAGAGGAAATTATCTCAACGAAGGAAAATGTCCTCCTGTGTGCTACCTATAGCCCCCCACTAGAATCCTCATAATTTAATGAAGACAGCTTCTCCATCCTGGAGGGGGAAATCAATCATTTCCAGGCCCAGGAACATGTACTAGTCTGTGGCGACCTAAATGCCAGAGCTGGACAAGAACCTGACACCCTCAGCACACAGGGGGACAAACACCTACCTGGAGGTGACAGCATTCCCTCCCCCATATGCACCCCTAGACACAACTATGACAAAACAACCAACAAAAACAAGTCACAACTCCTGTATCTCTGTTGACAACTGGGTACAGTATGTAGTCAATGCTAGGCTTCAAGAGGACTCCTATGGTAGGGATACCTATAGCTCATCTCTTGGCAGTAGTACTGTAGACTACCTAAAAGCAAGCGATGCCCATACATTCCACCACAAAGCCCTACATAAAGGGACACCTTCTATAACAAAGCCATCACCTACAGAGAGATGAACCTGGAGAAGAGTCCCCTAAGCAAGCTGGTCCTGGGGCTCTGTTCACAAACACAAACACACCCCACAGAGCCCCAGGACAGCAACACAATTAGACCCAAACAAATCATGAGAAAACTTAAAGTAAAAAACTATTTGACACACTGGAAAGAATTTACAAAAACTTTGCAATTTTTATTTTTATTTTTACATACTATAATTATATTTGGCCCTAAACAGAGAGTACACAGTGGCAGAATACCTGACCACTGTAACTGACCCAAACTTAAGGAAAACTTTGGCTATGTACAGACTCAGTGAGCATAGCCTTGCTATTGAGAAAGGACGCCAAAGGCCTTGAGGTGAGGTGGAAAGGGTGGAAACTGAGCTGCACTTCCTAACCTCCTGCCCAATCTATGACCATATATATAGAGACACATATTTCCCTCAGATCCACAAATAATTTCAAAATAAATCAAACATTGATAAACTTCTGTTCGAGATTTGTGACCTGTTTGCATGAAAAACAAACAACATTGTAAATACACCACATATACAAAAGTATGTGGACACCCCTTCAATTTAGTGGATTCAGCTATTTCAGCCACACCCATTGCTGACAGGTGTATCAAATCGACCATGTAATCTCCATAGACAAACACTGGCAGTAAAATGGCCCTTACTGTAGAGCTCAGTGACTTTCAACGTGGCACCTTTCCATCAAGTCAGTTCGTAAAATTTAAGCCCTGCTAGAGCTGCACCGGTCAACTGTAAGTGCTGTTATTGTGAATCTGGAAATGTCTAGGAGCAGCAACGGCTCAGCAGACCACAAGAAATAACTGAAAAAATAAGAACTATACGTTGGGAGCTTCATGTTCTGGAGCTTGTTCGGCGGATGCCAGGAGAACGTTACCTGCCCGAATGCATAGTGCCAACTGTAAAGTTTGGTGGAGAAGGAATAATGGTCTGGGGCTGTTTTTCATGGTTCAGGGCCCTTTAGTTCCAGTGAAGGGAAATCTTAACACTACAGCATACAATGACATTCTAGACAATTCTGTGCTTCCACCTTTGTGGCAACAGTTTGGGGAAGGCCCTTTCCTGTTTCAGCATGACAATAACCCCGTGCACAAAGTGAGGTCCATACAGTCCATACAGAAATGGTTTATTGAGATCAGAAGAACTTGACTGGCCTGCACAGAGCCCTGACCTCAACCCCATCTAACACCTTTTGGATGAATTAGAACGCCGACTGTGAGCCAGGCCTAATTGTCCAAAATCTGTGCCCGACCTCACTAATGCTCTTGTGGCTGAATGGAAGCAAGTCCCCGACAGCAATGTTCCAACATCTAGTGGAAAGCCTTCCCAGAAGCGTGGAGTCTGTTATAGCAGCAAAAGGGGGTACCAACTCCATATTGATGCCCATGATTTTGGAAGATGTTCAACGAGCAGTTGTCCACATACTTTGTGCAACAAATATTGATCTGATTTCTTATCTTCCCTAGTCGAACAACAACTATTTGCAAATTGTTAAACATTTTACATACATAAATAAATAATAAAATAAATAAAATAATAAAAAGTATGTGAACCCTTTGAAATTAACTGGATTTCTGCATAAATTAAAATAAATTCATAAAATTGGATCTGATCTTCATCTAGGTCACAACAATAGACAAACACGGTCTGCTTAAACTAACAACACAATTATAATTTTTCATGTCTTTATTGAAGACTTCAGGGTGGAACCCTGTGAACCCTTGGATTTAAGGTTGACCCTCCTTCGGCAGCAATAACCTCAACCAGGATGTCAGCGATCACTGCCTCATTGCCTGCATCCGTAATGGGTCTGCAGTCAAACGACCACCCCTCATCCCTGTCAAACGCTCCCTAAAACACTTCAGCGAGCAGGCCTTTCTAATCGACCTGGCCCGGGTATCCTGGAAGGATATTGACCTCATTCCGTCAGTAGAGGATTTCAGGTTATTCCTCGCCATCACCCATTCAAAAATGTTTGAACCAGGAGTAGATATAGTACCTTGGTTCACTCCAGGCTCCTCTGTCTGCCCTTGACCAGCACAAAAACATCCTGTAGCGAATTGCACTGGCATCAAACAACCCCCGCGATATGCAACTTTTAAAGGACGTTAGGAACCAATTTGCTTAACTGTCAGTTAGTCGATTAGGGTGTGCAGGAAACACTGTTACCACCGATAAATCCATGATAAAACCATGATAATTGAGAATTTCAAGAAGCATTTTTCTACGGCTGGCCATGCTTTCCACCTGGCTACCTCTACCCCAGGTCAACAGCCCTGCACCCCCCACATCAACTTGCCCAAGCTTCCCATTTCTCCTTCACCCAAATCCTTACAGCTGATGTTCTGAAAGAGCTGAGAAATCTGCAAATCAGCCAGGCTAGACAATCTGAACCCTTTCTTTCTAAAATGATCCACCGCAATTGTTGCAACCCATATTACCAGCCTGTTCAACCTCTCGTTCATATCGTCTGAGATCCCCAAAGAATGGAAAGCTGCCACGGTAATCCCCCCCTTCGAAAGGTGGAGACTTTCTAGACCCCAACTGTTACAGACCTACTTTATATCTATCCTACCCTGCCTTTATAAGGTCTTCAAAAGCCAAGTTAGCAAACAGATTACCAACCATTTCAAATCCCACTGTACCTTCTCCGCTATGCAATCTGGTTTCAGAGCTGGTCTTGGGTGCACCTCAGTTACGCTCAAGGTCCTAAACGATATAATAACCGCCAACGATAAAAGACATTACTGTGCGGCTGTATTCATCGACCTGGCCAAGGATTTCGACTCAATCACCACATTCTTATTGGCAGACTCAACAGCCTTGGTTTCTCAAATGACTGCATCGCCTGGTTCACCAACTACTTCTCAGTGTGTCAAATCGGAGGCCCTGTTTTCCGGACCTCTGGCAGTCTCTATGGGGGTGCCACAGGGTTCATTCTTCGGGCCGACTCTCTTCTCTGTATACAACAATTATGTCGCTCTTGCTGCTGGTGATTCTCTGATCCGCCTCTACGCAGATGACACCATTCTGTATACTTCTGGCCCCTCTTTGCACACTGTGTTAATTAACTAACCTCCAGACGAGCTTCAATGCCATCCAACTCTCCTTCGTGGCCTCCAACTGCTCTTAAATATAAGTAAAACTAAATGCATGCTCTTCAACCAATCGCTGCCTGCACCTGCCCGCCTGTCCAGCATCACTACTCTGGACGGTTCTGACTTAGAATATGTGGACAACTACAAATACCTAGGTGTCTGGT
>NC_143039.1:78136114-78193614 GCF_057628025.1 Oncorhynchus mykiss
AAAAGCTTTCAATTTGGCATTGACTCTGTACCGTAACACCCTGTATATAGCCTCCACATTGACTCTGTACCGTAACACCCTGTATATAGCCTCCACATTGACTCTGTACCGTAACACCCTGTATATAGCCTCCACATTGACTCTGTACCGTAACACCCTGTATTTAGCCTCCACATTGACTCTGTACCATAACACCCTGTATATAGCCTCCACATTGACTCTGTAGAAAAAAAGGTTTTATATGTGAGATGGCTAAATAAAGAGCAACATTAATGATTATTATATTATTGTTTGTGCCCTGGTCCTGTAAAAGGTCTTTGTCACTTCCCACGAGCAGGGCTGTTACAAAAACTCACATTCATTCTTATGTTTAATAAATGTATTGCATAGTGTGTGTGTGTGTTTACAATGATGGAAACAAAATATTTTTTTGAGAGTGTGCAGCTGGAGGTTGAATGTTTGGGAACCAATGTCCAAGAGCACACAAAAAAATGACACAGCACCTAGATCTTCTGCACAGACTCTGTCAGACCTGGGCCCTGACAGTAAATCTCAGTAAGACAACAATAATGTTGTTCCAAAAAAGGTCCAGTCACCAGGACCACAAACACAAATTCCATCTAGACACTGTTGCCCTAGAGCACACAAAAAACTCTACATACCAAATGTTCATAAATGATTAAGGATTCCATAGCCGCAGGCAGAACAGCTGAAACTGGAGGCAGCAGCATGGCCAGGTGGACTGGGGACAGCAAGGAGTCATCACTTGAATCGGTTATAGAGCCCTTTATGGTTGTGAGGTCTGGGGTCCAACCAACCAACAATTCACAACATGGTACAAACACATGGTACAAACACCAAATTGAGACTCTGCATGCAGAATTCTGCAAGAATATCCTCTGTGTACAACATAAAACACCAAATAATCCCTGCAGAGCAGAATTAGACCGATAGCCGCTAATGATCAAAATCCAGAAAAGAGCTGTTCAATTCTACAACCACCTAAAAATAAGTAATTCGCAAACCTTCCATAACAAAGCCATCACCTACAGAGAGATGAACCTGGAGAAGAGTCCCCTAAGCAAGCTGGTCCTGGGGCTCTGTTCACAAACACAAACACACCCCACAGAGACCCAGGACAGCAACACAATCAGACTAATTGTGACCCAACACAATTAGACCCAACCAAATCATGAGAAAGCAAAAAAGACAATTACTTGACATATTGGAAAGAATTTACACCAAAAAAAGCACCTAAAAAAGCAAACTAGAATGATATTTGGCCCTAAACAGAGAGTACACAGTGGCAGAATACCTGACCACTGTAAATTACCAAAATTTAAGGAACACTTTGGCCACGTACAGACTATGTACAGACTCAGTGAGCATAGCCTTGCTATTGAGAAAGGCCGTCGTAGGCAGACATGGCTCTCAAGAGAAGACAGGCTATGTGCACACTGCCCACAAAATGAGGTGGAAACTGAGCTGCACTTCCTATCCTCCTGTCCAATGTATGACCATATTAGAGACACATATTTCCCTCAGATTACACAGACCTACAAAGAATTTGAAAACAAACCCAATTTGTATAAACTCCCATATCTACTGGGTGAAATTCCACAGTGTGCCATCACAGCAGCAAGATTTGTGACCTGTTGCCACAAGAAAAGGTCAACCAGTGAAGAACAAACACAATTGTAAATACAACCCATATTTATGCTTATTTATTTCCCTTTTGTACTTTAACTATTTGCACATCGTTACAGCACTGTACACAGACATAACATGACATTTGTAATGTCTTTATTCTTTTGGAACTTCTGTGAGTGTAATGTTTACTGTTCATTTTTATTTCCCTTTTGTATATTATCTACTTCACTTGCTTTGGCAATGTTAACATATGTTTCCCATGCCAATAAAGCCCTTGAATTGAATTGAATTGAATTGAGTTGAGAGAGAGAGAGAGAGCGAGAGAGAGAGAGAGAGAGAGAGAGAGAGAGAGACAGACAGACAGACAGACAGACATACAGACAGAGCGAGAGAGAGAGAGAGAGAGAGAGAGAGAGAGAGAGAGAGAGAGAGACAGAGACAGAGAGACAGAGAGAGAGAAAGAGAGAAAGAGAGAGAGAGAGAGAGAGAGAGAGAGAGAGAAAGAGAGAGAGAGAGAGAGAGAGAGAGAGAGAGAGAGAGAGAGAGAGACAGAGACAGAGACAGAGAGAGAGAGAGAGAGAGAGAGAGAGAGAGAGAGAGAGACAGAGAGATAGAGAGAGAGAGAGCTAATGAGAGTAGAGAGAGAGAGAGAGAGAGAGAGAGAGAGAGAGATAGAGAGACAGAGAGAGAGAGAGACAGAGAGAGATAGAGAGAGAGAGAGAGAGAGAGAGAGAGAGAGAGAGAGAGAGAGAGAGAGAGAGACAGAGAGAGAGAGAGAGAGAGAGAGAGAGAGAGAGAGAGAGACAGAGAGAGAGAGAGATAGAGAGTGAGAGAGAGCTAATGAGAGATCTGTGGACCATTGGAACCAAAGAGGAAATGTATTGAACTGAGGTGTCGGCTGACAGAGAGAGGTAATGTATTTAATTGGGCACAGAACAATGATGCCTTAAGACAAACATAGTCTGAACTAACAGTCATAACACAAATATATTCTAACCAGAAAACACTCAAAAGTATACAGACTGATTAGACAGAACCTGTTATTTCCAGGCGATGTGCCATCTAAGAACCAGACCTGCTTAGATACCGAGATCAGACTGGCCACAGATCAGACTAAATCAGGGTGGTGTGGCCACAGATCAGACTAAATCAGGGTGGCCACAGATCAGTCTAAATCAGGGTGGCCACAGATCAGACTAAATCAGGGTGGCCACAGATCAGAGTAAATCAGGGTGGTGTGGCCACAGATCAGACTAAATCAGGGTGGTATGGCCACAGATCAGACTAAATCAGGGTGGTGTGGCATCAGATCAGACTAAATCAGGGTGGTGTGGCCACAGATCAGACTAAATCCGGGTGGTGTGGCCACAGATCAGACTAAATCAGGGTGGTGTGGCCACAGATCAGACTAAATCAGGGTGGCCATAGATCAGACTAAATCAGGGTGGTGTGGCCACAGATCAGACTAAATCAGGGTGGTGTGGCCACAGATCAGACTAAATCAGGGTGGTGTGGCCACAGATCAGACTAAATCAGGGTGGCCACAGATCAGACTAAATCAGGGTGGCCACAGATCAGAGTAAATCAGGGTGGTGTGGCCACAGATCAGACTAAATCAGGGTGGTGTGGCATCAGATCAGACTAAATCAGGGTGGTGTGGACACAGATCAGACTAAATCAGGGGGGTATGGCCACAGATCAGACTAAATCAGGGTGGCCACAGATTAGACTAAATCAGGGTGGTGTGGCCACAAATCAGACTAAATCAGGGTGGCCATAGATCAGACTAAATCAGGGTCTTCACAGATCAGACTAAATCAAGGTGGCCACAGATCAGAGTAAATCAGGGTGGCCACAGATCAGACTAAATCAGGGTGTCCACAGATCAGACTAAATCAGGATGGCCACTGATCAGACTAAATCAGGGTGGCCACAGATCAGACTAAATAATGTTGGCCACAGATCAGACTAAATCAGGGTGGCCACAGATCAGACTAAATCAGGGTGGCCACTGATCAGACTAAATCAGGGTGGCCACAGAGTAAATCAGGGTGGTGTGGCCACAGATCAGACTAAATCAGGGTGGTGTAGCCATAGATCAGACTAAACAGGGTGGTGTAGCCATAGATCAGACTAAATCAGGGTGGTGTGGCCACAGATCAGACTAAATCAGGGTGGCCACAGATCAGACTAAATCAGGGTGGTGTGGCCACAGATCAGACTAAATCAGGGTGGCCACAGATCAGACTAAATCAGGGTGGTCTGGCCATAGATCAGACTAAATCAGGGTGGCCACAGATCAGACTAAATCAGGGTGGCCACAGATCAGACTAAATCAGGGTGGTGTGGCCACAGATCAGACTAAATCAGGGTGGCCACAGATCAGACTAAATCAGGATGGTGTGGTCACAGATCAGACTAAATCAGGATGGCGTGGTCACAGATCAGACTAAATCAGGGTGGTGTGGCCACAGATCAGACTAAATCATGGTGGTGTGGCCACAGATCAAACTAAATCAGGATGGTGTGGTCACAGATCAGACTAAATCAGGGTGGTGTGGTCACAGATCAGACTAAATCAGGGTGGTGTGGCCACAGATCAGACTAAATCAGGATGGTGTGGTCACAGATCAGACTAAATCAGGATGGTGTGGTCACAGAACAGACTAAATCAGGGTGGTGTGGTCACAGATCAGACTAAATCAGGGTGGTGTGGCCACAGATCAGACTAAATCAGGGTGGTGTGGCCACAGATCAGACTAAATCAGGGTGGCCACAGATCAGACTAAATCAGGCTTGTTTTTTGTAACCATTTTCTCCCCGAATTACAGCTCATCGCTGCAACTCCCCAATGACCACAGGAGAGGCAAAGGTCAAGTCACGCATCCTCTGAAACATGACACACCTGACCACGCTACTTCCTATCCAACTTCTCGCTTAACCCCGGAAGTCAGCCGCACCAATTTGTCGGAGGAAACACCTCCACTGACGACCGAGGTCAGCTTGCTGGTGCTGCCACAAGGAGTAACTAGAGCGCAATGGGCCAATGAAAGACCACCAGCTAAACACTCCCCTGCCCCAGGAACCGCTGGTTTGTGCGCCGTCCTATGGGGCTCCCAGTCACAGGATTGAACCTCAGGCCTTGGTGGCACCTCACCCCAGAAAGTGAGTGTTTTTGACTGCTGCGCCACTCAGAACCCTCATATCTCTTTCACTAACATAACTCTCTCTCTCTCTCCCTTCCTCTCTCTTCCTCTCTCCCTCTCGTCTCTCTGTTCTGATCGTGTAAGATAACTCTCTCTCTCTCTCCCTTCCTCTCTGTTCCTCTCTCCCTCTCGTCTCTCTGTTCTGATCGTGTAAGATAACGCTCTCTCTCTCTCCCTTCCTCTCTCTTCCTCTCTCCCTCCCGTCTCTCTGTTCTGATCGTGTAAGTAGGGCACATCAATTTTTCACACGCCGCTTCTCTCTCTCACTTTCTGGCCATCTCTCTCCGCTCCCCTGTCCTCTCTCCTCTGTCTCTTTCTGTCTCTCGCAGTCTGCTGACGTAATGCTGCCTTCATATCATTTTCTCTGCTAGAACACATCTTTCACCTCCCCTTCTACCTGTCTCTCTCTCTCTCCTTATCTTTCAACCTAGTTCTCTCTCTGTCTATCCCTCTCATTTTTTCTGTATCTATGCCACTTACTCCATCTGCCTCTCCTTTAGTCTTTCTCTCTCTCTTCCTCCCTCTTCCACAACCCTCTCTCTTTCTTTTCCATATCCCTCTTTCTCTATCTCTTCCTCCCTCTTCCACATCCCTCTCTCTTTCTTTTCCATATCCCTCTTTCTCTCTCTCTTCCTCCCTCTTCCACATCCCTCTCTCTCTCTTTTCCATATCCCTCTTTCTCTCTCTCTTCCTCCCTCTTCCACATCCCTCTCTCTCTCTTCCATATCCCTCTTTCTCTTCCTCTCTCTTCCTCTCTCTCCCTTCCATATCTCTCTTTTTCCTCTTTCTTCCTCTCCATCTGCCTTTCTCCATGTCTCTCTCAATGTCCTCCCTTTCACCCTTGACATTTCCTCTACCTACTACTCTCTCTTGCTATTCCTCCTCCTGTCCATCCCGCTCCCTTGCTCTCTTCCCTTACCATGTCTATCTCTCTCTGTCCCTCCTGTGGTTACTATCTGCTCCAGTAACATGGCTGGGTGATACACACTGAGAGGATTAGAAAGTGATGTAGTCCACTGAGAGAACACTGTGACAGGGAGGGATAGAAGAACTGCTGTGAAATGGCTGGGTTAAAAGAATCCCTCTCACCCTCTGACATGTGCAGAAGAAAACACACACACACACACACACGTGCAGAGGCAGCGGTATAAAGACATGGAGATGGAGAGAGATATGTGTGTGTGAGAGGAGATGAGAGAGATAAGAGGAAACAGAGGAGAAAACGAGAAGGGAAGAGAGAGGGAAGCAGAGAGAAGAAGAGAGAGGAGAGCAGAGAGAGGACAGTCGTGTGGAGAGAGGAGTGCAGAGAGAGGAGGAGAGAGGAGAGCTGAGGGGAGAGAGGAGAGCAGAGAGGAGAGCAGAGAAGGAGAGAGGAGAGAGAAGAGAAGAGGTGAAAGTGGAAAGATAATGGTTTCTTTCCCACTCAGATTTACTGGTATTGTAGTTAACCTGGTTGGTATCCCCATCCACTGACACCACCATATATATCAATACCACACTATTACTATTACAATACTACACTATTACCACCATATATATCAACACTACACTATTACCACCATATATATCAATACTACACTATTACCACCATATATATCAACACTACACTAGTACCACCATGCAGATCAATACTACACTATTACCACTATTACTACCATACATATCAATACTACACTATTACCACCATACATATCAATACCATACTATTACCACTATTACCACCATACATATCAACACTACACTATTACCTCCATACATATCAATACTACACTATTACCACTATTACTACCATACATATCAATACTACACTATTACCACCATACATATCAATACTACACTATTACCACCATACATATCAATACTACACAATTACCACCATATATATCAAGACCACAATATTACCACCATACAGATCAATACTACACTATTACCACCATACAAATCAATACTACACAATTACCACTATTACCACCATACATATCAATACTACACTATTACCACCATATATATCAATACTACACTATTACCACTATTACCACCATACATATCAATACTACACTATTACCACTATTACCACCATACATATCAATACTACACTATTACCACCATACATATCAATACTACACTATTACCACCATACATATCAATACTACACTATTACCACCATACATATCAATACTACACTATTACCACTATTACCACCATACACATCAATACTACACTATTACCACTATTACCACCATACATATCAATACTACACTATTACCACCATATATATCAATACTACACTATTACCACTATTACCACCATACATATCAATACTACACTATTACCACCATACATATCAATACTACACTATTACCACCATACATATCAATACTACACTATTACCACCATACATATCAATACTACACTATTACCACTATTACCACCATACATATCAATACTACACTATTACCACCATACATATCAATACTACACTATTACTACCATACATATCAATACTACACTATTACCACCATACATATCAATACTACACTGTTATCACTATTACCACCATACATATCAATACTGCACTATTACCACTATTACTACCATACATATCAATACTACACTATTACCACCATACATATCAATACTACACTGTTATCACTATTACCACCATACATATCAATACTACACTATTACCACTATTACTACCATACATATCAATACTACACTATTACCACCATACATATCAATACTACACTATTACCACCATACATATCAATACTACACTATTACCACCATATATATCAAGACCACAATATTACCACCATACAGATCAATACTACACTATTACCACCATACAAATCAATACTACACAATTACCACTATTACCACCATACATATCAATACTACACTATTACCACCATATATATCAAGACCACACTGACACCACCATATATATCAATACTACACTATTACCACTATTACCACCATACATATCAATACTACACTATTACCACTATTACCACCATACATATCAATACTACACTATTACCACCATACATATCAATACTACACTATTACCACCATACATATCAATACTACACTATTACCACCATACATATCAATACTACACTATTACCACTATTACCACCATACACATCAATACTACACTATTACCACTATTACCACCATACATATCAATACTACACTATTACCACCATATATATCAATACTACACTATTACCACTATTACCACCATACATATCAATACTACACTATTACCACCATACATATCAATACTACACTATTACCACCATACATATCAATACTACACTATTACCACCATACATATCAATACTACACTATTACCACTATTACCACCATACATATCAATACTACACTATTACCACCATACATATCAATACTACACTATTACTACCATACATATCAATACTACACTATTACCACCATACATATCAATACTACACTGTTATCACTATTACCACCATACATATCAATACTGCACTATTACCACTATTACCACCATACATATCAATACTACACTATTACCACTATTACCACCATACATATCAATACTACACTATTACCACTATTACCACCATACATATCAATACTACACTATTAGCACCATAAATATCAATACTACACTATTACCACCATACATATCAATACTACACTATTACCACCATACAGATCAATACTACACTATTACCACTATTACCACCATACATATCAATACTACACTATTACCACCATATATATCAAGACCACACTGACACCACCATATATATCAATACTACACTATTACCACTATCACCACCATACATATCAATACTACACTATTACCACTATTACCACCATACATATCAATACTACACTATTACCACCATACATATCAATACTACACTATTACCACTATTACCACCATACATATCAATACTATACTATTACCACCATACATATCAATACTACACTATTACTACCATACATATCAATACTACGCTATTACCACCATACATATCAATACTACACTGTTATCACTATTACCACCATACATATCAATACTACACTATTACCACTATTACCACCATACATATCAATACTACACTATTACCACTATTACCACCATACATATCAATACTACACTATTACCACTATTACCACCATACATATCAATACTACACTATTAGCACCATAAATATCAATACTACACTATTACCACCATACATATCAATACTACACTATTACCACCATACAGATCAATACTACACTATTACCACTATTACCACCATACATATCAATACTACACTATTACCACCATATATATCAAGACCACACTGACACCACCATATATATCAATACTACACTATTACCACTATCACCACCATACATATCAATACTACACTATTACCACTATTACCTCCATACATATCAATACTACACTATTACCACCATACATATCAATACTACACTATTACCACCATACATATCAATACTACACTATTACCACTATTACCACCATACACATCAATACTACACTATTACCACTATTACCACCATACATATCAATACTACACTATTACCACCATATATATCAATACTACACTATTACCACTATTACCACCATACATATCAATACTACACTATTACCACCATACATATCAATACTACACTATTACCACCATACATATCAATACTACACTATTACCACCATACATATCAATACTACACTATTACCACCATACATATCAATACTACACTATTACCACTATTACCACCATACATATCAATACTACACTATTACCACCATACATATCAATACTACACTATTACTACCATACATATCAATACTACACTATTACCACCATACATATCAATACAACACAATTACCACCATACATATCAATACTACACTATTACCACTATTACCACCATACATATCAATACTACACTATTACCACTATTACCACCATACATATCAATACTACACTATTACCACCATACATATCAATACTACACTATTACCACCATACATATCAATACTACACTATTACCACCATATATATCAATACTACACTATTACCACTATTACCACCATACATATCAATACTACACTATTACCACTATTACCACCATACATATCAATACCACACTATTACCACTATTACCACCATACATATCAATACTACACAATTACCACCATACATATCAATACTACACTATTACCACTATTACCACCATACATATCAATACTACACTATTACCACTATTACCACCATACATAGCAATACTACACTATTACCACCATACATATCAATACTACACTATTACCACCATACATATCAATACTACACTATTACCACCATACATATCAATACTACACTATTACCACCATACATATCAATACTACACTATTACCACTATTACCACCATACATATCAATACTACACTATTACCACCATACATATCAATACTACACTATTACTACCATACATATCAATACTACACTATTACCACCATACATATCAATACAACACAATTACCACCATACATATCAATACTACACTATTACCACTATTACCACCATACATATCAATACTACACTATTACCACTATTACCACCATACATATCAATACTACACTATTACCACCATACATATCAATACTACACTATTACCACCATACATATCAATACTACACTATTACCACCATATATATCAATACTACACTATTACCACTATTACCACCGTACATATCAATACTACACTATTACCACTATTACCACCATACATATCAATACCACACTATTACCACTATTACCACCATACATATCAATACTACACAATTACCAACATACATATCAATACTACACTATTACCACTATTACCACCATACATATCAATACTACACTATTACCACTATTACCACCATACATATCAATACTACACTATTACCACCATACATATCAATACTACACTATTACCACCATACATATCAATACTACACTATTACCACCATACATATCAATACCACACTATTACCACTATACATATAAATACTACACTATTACCACCATACATATCAATACCACACTATTACCACCATACATATCAATACTACACTATTACCACCATACATATCAATACCACACTATTACCACCATACATATCAATACCACACTATTACCACTATTACCACCATACATATCAATACTACACTATTACCACCATACATATCAATACTACACTATTACCACCATACATATCAATACTACACTATTACCACTATTACCACCATACATATCAATACTACACTATTACCACCATACAAATCAATACTACACTATTACCACCATACATATCAATACCACACTATTTCCACTATACATATCAATACTACACTATTACCACTATTACCACCATACATATCAATACCACACTATTACCACTATTACTACCATACATATCAATACCACACTATTACCACCATACATATCAATACTACACTATTAGCACCATAAATATCAATACTACACTATTACCACCATACATATCAATACCACACTATTACCACCATACATATCAATACTACACTATTAGCACCATAAATATCAATACTACACTATTACTACCATACATATCAATACTATACTATTACCACTATTACCACCATACATATCAATACTACACGATTACCACCATACATATCAATACCACACTATTACCACCATACATATCAATACCACACTATTACCACTATACATATAAATACTACACTAGTACCACCATACATATCAATACTACACTATTACCACTATTACCACCATACATATCAATACTACACTATTACCACCATACATATCAATACCACACTATTACCACTATACATATAAATACTACACTATTACCACTATTACCACCATACATATAAATACTACACTATTACCACCATACATATCAATACCACACTATTACCAATATACATATAAATACTACACTATTACCACCATACATATCAATACCACACTATTACCACTATACATATAAATACTACACTATTACCACCATACATATCAATACTACACTATTACCACCATACATATCAATACTACACTATTACCACTATTACCACCATACATGTCATGTTGTGTCTTGTCTCTGTCCTTTCCCTTCACCCTGTCTCCCTCTGCTGGTCGTTGTTAGGTTACCTTTTCTCCCCCTCTTTCCCCCAGCTGTGCCTTGTCTCCTCCTAACCACCTCGTCACCCCTTTTCCCACCTGTTCCCTTTTTCCCTCTGATTAGGTCCCTATATCTCTCTCTGTTCCTGCGCCTGTCCTTGTCGGATTCTTGTTTGTTGTGTTTCATGCCTGAACCAGACTGTCGTCATGTTTGCTATAACCTTGTCTTGTCCTGTCGGAATCTGCCGGTCCGTCTGAGCCTACCTATGTTTGGTAATTAAAGAAGCTCTGTTTAAGTTAATTCGCTTTTGGGTCCTCATTCACGCACCGTAACAGAAGAATCCGACCAAGAATGGACCCAGCGACTTCGGATCCTCTCCACTCAGCCGTCGGGATCCAGGGAGCGATGCTAGGCAGACACGAGCAGGAATTGTCTGCTGCTCAACATGCCGTTGAGACCCTGGCCACCCAAGTCTCCAACCTCACAGAACAGGTTCACCATCTCCGCCTCGATCCACCGGCCACTTCCAGGGCTTTCGAATCTCCGGAGCCCAGAATCAATAACCCGCCGTGTTACTCTGGGGAGCCCACTGAATGCCGCTCGTTCCTCACCCAGTGTGATATTGTGTTTTCTCTCCAGCCCTACACTTTCTCCAGGAGCACTGCTCGTGTCGCCTACGTCATATCTCTCCTTATTGGACGGGCTCGTGAGTGGGGCACGGCAATCTGGGAGGCAAGGGCTGAGTGTACTAACCAGTATCAGGACTTTAAGGAGGAGATGATACGGGTTTTTGATCGATCTGTTTTTGGGGAGGAGGCTTCCAGGGCCCTGTCTTCCCTATGTCAAGGTAATCGATCCATAACAGACTACTCTATTGAGTTTCGCACTCTTGCTGCCTCCAGTGGCTGGAACGAGCCGGCTTTGCTCGCTCGTTTTCTGGAGGGTCTCCGCGCAGAGGTAAAGGATGAGATTCTCTCCCGGGAGGTTCCTTCCAGCGTGGATTCCTTGATTGAACTCGCTATTCGCATTGAGCGACGGGTTGATCTTCGTCACCGAGCTCGTGGAAAGGAGCTCGCGTTCTCCGTTGCCCCCCTCTCCGCATCACTACCATCTTCCTCTGCCGGCTCGGGTGCTGAGCCCATGCAGCTGGGAGGTATCCGCATCTCGACTAAGGAGAGGGAACGGAGAATCACCAACCGCCTCTGTCTCTATTGCGGTTCCGCTGGTCATTTTGTCACTTCCTGTCCAGTAAAAGGCCAGAGCTCATCAGTAAGCGGAGGGCTACTGGTGAGCGCTACTACTCCTGTCTCTCCTTCAAGATCCTGCACTACCTTGTCGGTCCATCTACGCTGGACCGGTTCGTCAGCTTCCTGCAGTGCCTTAATAGACTCTGGGGCGGAGGGCTGTTTTATGGACGAGACCTGGGCTCGGGAACATGACATTCCTCTCAGACAGTTAAAGGAGCCCACGGCCTTGTTCGCCCTGGATGGTAGTCCTCTCCCCAGGATTCAGCGTGAGACGCTACCTTTAACCCTCACTGTTTCTGGTAATCATAGTGAAACCATTTCTTTTTTAATTTTTCGTTCACCTTTTACACCTGTTGTTTTGGGCCATCCCTGGCTAGTTTGTCATAATCCTTCCATTAATTGGTCTAGTAATTCTATCCTCTCCTGGAACGTCTCTTGTCATGTGAAATGTTTAATGTCTGCTATCCCTCCTGTTTCCTCTGTCTCTTCTTCACAGGAGGAGCCTGGTGATTTGACAGGGGTGCCGGAGGAATATCACGATCTGCGCACGGTGTTCAGTCGGTCCAGGGCCACCTCTCTTCCTCCACACCGGTCGTATGATTGTAGTATTGATCTCCTTCCGGGAACCACCCCCCCCCGGGGTAGACTATACTCTCTGTCGGCTCCCGAACGTAAGGCTCTCGAAGATTATTTGTCTGTAGCTCTTGACGCCGGTACCATAGTCCCCTCCTCCTCTCCCGCCGGAGCGGGGTTTTTTTTTGTCAAGAAGAAGGACGGGTCTCTGCGCCCCTGCATAGATTATCGAGGGCTGAATGACATAACAGTGAAGAATCGTTATCCGCTTCCTCTTATGTCTTCAGCCTTCGAGATCCTGCAGGGAGCCAGGTTTTTCACTAAGTTGGACCTTCGTAACGCTTACCATCTCGTGCGCATCAGGGAGGGGGACGAGTGGAAGACGGCGTTTAACACTCCGTTAGGGCACTTTGAATACCGGGTTCTTCCTTTCGGCCTCGCTAACGCTCCAGCTGTCTTTCAGGCATTAGTCAATGATGTCCTGAGAGACATGCTGAACATCTTTGTTTTCGTTTACCTTGACGATATCCTGATTTTTTCACCGTCACTCCAGATTCATGTTCAGCACGTTCGACGTGTCCTCCAGCGCCTTTTAGAGAATTGTCTTTTTGTGAAGGCTGAGAAGTGCACTTTTCATGCCTCCTCCGTCACATTTCTCGGTTCTGTTATTTCCGCTGAAGGCATTAAGATGGATCCCGCTAAGGTCCAAGCTGTCATTGATTGGCCCATCCCTAAGTCACGCGTCGAGCTGCAGCGCTTTCTCGGCTTCGCGAACTTCTATCGTCGTTTCATCCGTAATTTCGGTCAGGTGGCAGCTCCTCTCACAGCCCTTACTTCTGTCAAGACGTGCTTTAAGTGGTCCGTTTCCGCCCAGGGAGCTTTTGATCTCCTCAAGAATCGTTTTACATCCGCTCCTATCCTTGTTACACCTGACGTCTCTAGACAGTTCGTTGTCGAGGTTGACGCGTCAGAGGTGGGCGTGGGAGCCATTCTTTCTCAGCGCTCCCTCTCTGACGACAAGGTCCACCCATGCGCGTATTTTTCTCATCGCCTGTCGCCGTCGGAACGTAACTATGATGTGGGTAACCGCGAACTGCTCGCCATCCGGTTAGCCCTAGGCGAATGGCGACAGTGGTTGGAGGGGGCGACCGTTCCTTTTGTCGTTTGGACTGACCATAGGAACCTTGAGTACATCCGTTCTGCCAAACGACTTAATGCGCGTCAGGCGCGTTGGGCGCTGTTTTTCGCTCGTTTCGAGTTCGTGATTTCTTATCGTCCGGGCTCTAAGAACACCAAGCCTGATGCTTTGTCTCGTCTCTTCAGTTCTTCAGTAGCCTCCACTGACCCCGAGGGGATTCTCCCTGAGGGGCGTGTTGTCGGGTTGACTGTCTGGGGAATTGAGAGGCAGGTAAAGCAAGCGCTCACTCACACTCCGTCGCCGCGCGCTTGTCCTAGGAACCTTCTTTTCGTTCCCGTTCCTACTCGTCTGGCCGTTCTTCAGTGGGCTCACTCTGCCAAGTTAGCCGGCCACCCTGGCGTTCGGGGTACGCTTGCTTCCATTCGCCAGCGTTTTTGGTGGCCCACCCGGGAGCATGACACGCGTCGTTTCGTGGCTGCTTGTTCGGTCTGCGCGCAGACTAAGTCCGGTAACTCTCCTCCTGCCGGCCGTCTCAGGCCGCTTCCTATTCCCTCTCGACCGTGGTCTCACATCGCCTTAGATTTTGTCACCGGACTGCCTTCGTCAGCGGGGAAGACTGTTATTCTTACGGTTGTCGATAGGTTCTCTAAGGCGGCTCATTTCATTCCCCTTGCTAAGCTTCCTTCTGCTAAAGAGACGGCACAAATCATCATCGAGAATGTTTTCAGAATTCATGGTAATCAGACGTCGTTTCGGACAGAGGTCCGCAATTCACGTCTCAATTTTGGAGGGAGTTTTGCCGTTTGATTGGGGCTTCCGTCAGTCTCTCTTCCGGCTTTCACCCCCAGTCTAACGGTCAAGCAGAACGGGCCAATCAGACTATTGGTCGCATCTTACGCAGTCTTTCTTTTCGCAACCCTGCGTCTTGGTCAGAACAGCTCCCCTGGGCAGAATACGCCCACAACTCGCTTCCTTCGTCTGCGACCGGGCTATCTCCTTTTCAGAGTTGCCTCGGGTACCAGCCTCCGCTGTTCTCATCTCAGTTCGCCGAGTCCAGCGTCCCCTCCGCTCAGGCTTTTGTCCAACGTTGCGAGCGCACCTGGAAGAGGGTCAGGTCTGCACTTTGCCGTTATAGGACGCAGACTGTGAGGGCTGCTAATAAGCGTAGAACTAAGAGTCCTAGATATTGTCGCGGTCAGAGAGTTTGGCTCTCCACTCAGAACCTTCCCCTTAAGACGGCTTCTCGCAAGTTGACCCCGCGGTTCATTGGTCCGTTCCGTATTTCTCGGGTCATTAATCCTGTCGCAGTTCGACTTCTTCTTCCGCGATACCTTCGTCACGTCCACCCGGTCTTCCATGTCTCCTGCATCAAGCCCGTCCTTCGCGCCCCCGCTCGTCTTCCCCCCCCCCCCCCATCCTTGTCGAGGGCGCACCCATCTACAGGGTCCGTAGAATTTTGGACATGCGTCCTCGGGGCCGTGGTCACCAGTACCTCGTAGATTGGGAGGGGTACGGTCCTGAGGAGAGGAGTTGGGTTCCCTCTCGGGACGTGCTGGACCGTGCGCTGATCGAGGATTTCCTCCGTTGCCGCCAGGTTTCCTCCTCGAGTGCGCCAGGAGGCGCTCGGTGAGTGGGGGGGTACTGTCATGTTGTGTCTTGTCTCTGTCCTTTCCCTTCACCCTGTCTCCCTCTGCTGGTCGTTGTTAGGTTACCTTTTCTCCCCCTCTTTCCCCCAGCTGTGCCTTGTCTCCTCCTAACCACCTCGTCACCCCTTTTCCCACCTGTTCCCTTTTTCCCTCTGATTAGGTCCCTATATCTCTCTCTGTTCCTGCTCCTGTCCTTGTCGGATTCTTGTTTGTTGTGTTTCATGCCTGAACCAGACTGTCGTCATGTTTGCTGTAACCTTGTCTTGTCCTGTCGGAATCTGCCGGTCCGTCTGAGCCTACCTATGTTTGGTAATTAAAGAAGCTCTGTTTAAGTTAATTCGCTTTTGGGTCCTCATTCACGCACCGTAACAATACATATCAATACTACACTATTACCACCATACAAATCAATACTACACTATTACCACCATACATATCAATACCACACTATTACCACTATACATATCAATACTACACTATTACCACTATTACCACCATACATATCAATACCACACTATTACCACTATTACTACCATACATATCAATACCACACTATTACCACCATACATATCAATACTACACTATTAGCACCATAAATATCAATACAACACTATTACCACCATACATATCAATACCACACTATTACCACCATACATATCAATACTACACTATTAGCACCATAAATATCAATACTACACTATTACTACCATACATATCAATACTATACTATTACCACTATTACCACCATACATATCAATACTACACGATTACCACCATACATATCAATACCACACTATTACCACCATACATATCAATACCACACTATTACCACTATACATATAAATACTACACTAGTACCACCATACATATCAATACTACACTATTACCACTATTACCACCATACATATCAATACTACACTATTACCACCATACATATCAATACCACACTATTACCACTATACATATAAATACTACACTATTACCACTATTACCACCATACATATCAATACTACACTATTACCACCATACATATCAATACCACACTATTACCACTATACATATAAATACTACACTATTACCACCATACATATCAATACCACACTATTACCACTATACATATAAATACTACACTATTACCACCATACATATCAATACTACACTATAACCACTATTACCACCATAAATATCAATACTACACAATTACCACCATACATATCAATACTACACTATTACCACCATACAACATACCGTCTGTCCTATGGACAGACACTCCAATCTCTGCTGTGGCGCTTTGTAGATCCTTCAGGGCTATATTTGGTCTCTTTGTTGCCTCTCTAACTAATGCCCTCCTTGCCTGGTCTGTGAGTTTTGGTGGGCGTGCCTCTCCTGGCAGTGGATTTAATGGTGCTCCATGGGATGTTCAAAGTTTCGGATATTTTTTCATAACCCAACCCTGATCTGTACTTCTCCACATTTCTTGTCCCTGACCTGTTTGGAGAGTTCCTTGGTCTTCATGGTGCCCCTTGCTTAGTGGTGTTGCAGACTCTGGGGCCTTTCAGAACAGGTATATAAATACTGAGATCATGTGACAGATCATGTGACAGATCATGTGACACTTAGATTGCACACAGGTGGACTTTATTTAATTAATTATGTGACTTCTTTCTAAATGAAATACAAATAATACAAATAAATTACAGGTTGTAATGCAACAAAATAGGAAACCCACCAAGGGGGATGAATACATTTGCAAGGCACTGTACCTGGGCACTGTAAACACATCCAGTAACCTTGGCCAATTTTTTTTCAAGTGTGTCAGAGTAAGAAACTGAGTGCTGAGCTAGGATCATTCCTGTTTTTTCAGATCACAGCAAAGAAATGACAGGGGATGGGGGCTAATATTCAATCAGCACTCCTACTCAGAGGTGCATATTAACATACCTCCTGCATATCTTGTCAACGTCCAAACAGTGGAAAGTCAATATATTTTTCACATTTTCTATTCCATTTAAAAAACTATTCACACACATACACACAGCTACATTTAGGCAAATCAGCTGTGTCAATTTGAGTGAGGTCAAAATCGGGGTATTGTCAGCGTTAGGTGTCAAAATGAGGTGTTGCCATTGGAGACAGTTATGACAGGAGACGTGGTGTCAGACTCACCTGTTAAATCACACAGATGAAATAGAGGTTTAAATTATTTGGGACTGGGGGGCAGTATTGAGTTGCTTGGATAATAAGGTCCCCAGAGTACTACTCAGGCCCAAAAGCTAGAATGTGCATATTGGATAGAAAACACTCTGAAGTTTCTAAAACTGTTTGAATGATGTCTGTGAGTATAACAGAACTCATATGGCAGGCAAAAACCTGAGAAAAAATTCCAACTAGGAAGTGGGAAATCTTTGGTTTGTAGGTTTTCAAGTCATTGCCTATCGAATATACAGTGTCTATGGGGTCATATTGCACGTCCTAAGGCTTCCACTAGATGTCAACAGTCTTTAGAACCTTGTTTGATGCTTCTACTGTAAAGGAGGGGGGAATGAGAGCTGTTTCAACCAGATGTCTGGCAGAAGGCAATGAGCTGATCACGCTCGCTCCCGTGAGAGAGACCTGCGTTCCATTGCATTTCTAAAAACAAAGGAATTCTCCGGTGAAACATTATTGAAGATGTGTGTTAAAAAAACATCCAAAAGATTGATTCTATACATCGTTTGTCATGTTTCTACGAACTGTAACGTAACTTTTTGACATTTCGTCTGGACCTAGTGCTCGCGCCTCGTGAGTTTGGATTTGTGAACTAAACGCTCAAACAAAAAGGAGGTATTTGGACATAAATTACATAAATTATGGACTTCATCGAACAAATCAAACATTTATTGTGGAACTGGGATTCCTGGGAGTGCATTCTGATGAAGATCATCAAAGGTAAGTGAATATTTATAATGCTATTTCTGACTTTTGTGACACCTCTTCTTCTTTGTAAAATGGCTGTATGTTTTTCTGTGGCTAGGTGCTAACCTAACATAATCGCAAGGTGTGCTTTCACCGTAAAGCCTATTTGAAATCTGACACAGCGGTTGCATTAAGGAGAAGTTGATCTTTTATCAATGTTTATGATGAGTATTTCTGTAATTTGATGTGGCGCTCTGCACTTTCACCGGATGTTTGTTTGAGACAAGGCATTTCTGAACATAAAACACCAATTTCAAATGAGGTTTTTGGACATAAAGACTAACTTTATGGAACAAAACACATTTATTGTGTAACATGGAGTCCTGGGAGTGCCATCTGATGAAGATCATCAAAGCCTAGTGATTAATTGAATCGCTATTTCTGACTTTTGTGAGGGCTCTCCTTGGCTGGAAAATGGCTTTATGGTTTTCTTTGACTAGGTGCTGACCTAACAAAATCGTTTGGTGTGCTTTCGCCGTAAAGCCTATTTGAAATCGGACACTGTGGCTGGATTTACAAGCAGTTTATCTTTAAAATGGTGTAAAATACTTGTGTGTTTGAGGAATTTTAATTATGGGATTTCTGTTGTTTTGAATTTGGAGCCCTGCAATTTCACCGGCTGTTGGAGAGGTGGGACGCTACCGTCCCACATATCCCAGAGAGGTTTTAAAAGGCTTGGCTAGCTGGACAGGTCAACCCCTGGAAGAAAGGGCAGACAGGGTTTACATCCCAAATGCAGTGGTGTAAAATACTTAAATAAATATACTTTAAAAATAGTACTTATTAAGTATCTGTTTACTATTTATATTTTGGGCAACTTTTACTTCACTACGTTCCTAAAGAAAATAATGTACTTTTTACTCCATACATTTTCCCTGATACCCAAAAGTACTCGTTACATTTTCAATGCTTAGCAGGAGAGGAACATGTTCCAATTCACATCCCTGGTCCTCCCTACTGCCTCTGGTCTGGTGTACTTACTAAACACAAATGATGTCAGACTGTTCCACTGGCAATCTGTACATTTTTAAAACAAGAAAATTGTGCCGTCTGCTTCGCTTAATATAAGGAATCTGAAATTATTTACACTTTTACTTTTGATACCTAAGTATATTTAGAACCAAATACTATGTCTTTTACTCAAGTAGTATTTTACTGGGTGACTTTCACTTTTACTTGAGTAACTTTCTATTAAGGTATCTATACTTTTACCTAAGTATGATAAATGGGTACGTTTTCCTCCGCTGCCCAAATGGCACCCTAATCCCTTGATAGTGCACTACTTTTGACCTGGGCCTATAGGATAGTAGTGTACTACTTTAGACCAGGGGGCTCATAGCGCTCTGATCAATAGTAGTGTACAATATAGGGAACAGCGTGCCAATTGGGATGCATCCAGTGTCTGTGCTGAATACATTCATTTAAATGCCACCCACTTCACAGCTGTTTCTTATTACTTCTACTGCAGGGTGCCTAGCAGGCTGATGTCTCTTATTACTTCTACTGCAGGGTGCCTAGCAGGCTGATGTCTCGTATTACTTCTACTGCAGGGTGCCTAGCAGGCTGATGTCTCTTATTACTTCTACTGCAGGGTGCCTAGCAGGGTGATGTCTCTTATTACTTCTACTGCAGGGTGCCTAGCGGGCTGATGTCTCTTATTACTTATACTGCAGGGTGTCTAGCGGGCTGATGTCTCTTATTACTTCTACTGCAGGTTGATGTCTCTTATTACTTCTACTGCAGGTTGATGTCTCTTATTACTTCTACTGCAGGCTGATCTCTCTTATTACTTCTACTGCAGGCTGATGTCTCTTATTACTTCTACTGCAGGCTGATCTCTCTTATTACTTCTACTGCAGGCTGATGTCTCTTATTACTTCTACTGCAGGCTGATCTCTCATTACTTCTACTGCAGGCTGATCTCTCTTATTACTTCTACTGCAGGCTGATGTCTCTTATTACTTCTACTGCAGGCTGATCTCTCATTACTTCTACTGCAGGCTGATGTCTCTTATTACTTCTACTGCAGGCTGATGTCTTTCATCACTTCTACTGCAGGGTGCCTAGCAGGCTGATGTCTCTTATTACTTCTACTGCAGGCTGATGTCTCTTATTACTTCTACTGCAGGCTGATGTCTCTTATTACTTCTACTGCAGGCTGATCTCTCATTACTTCTACTGCAGGCTGATGTCTCTTATTACTTCTACTGCAGGCTGATGTCTCTTATTACTTCTACTGCAGGCTGATCTCTCTTATTACTTCTACTGCAGGCTGATGTCTCTTATTACTTCTACTGCAGGCTGATCTCTCATTACTTCTACTGCAGGCTGATCTCTCTTATTACTTCTACTGCAGGCTGATGTCTCTTATTACTTCTACTGCAGGCTGATCTCTCATTACTTCTACTGCAGGCTGATGTCTCTTATTACTTCTACTGCAGGCTGATGTCTTTCATCACTTCTACTGCAGGGTGCCTAGCAGGCTGATGTCTCTTATTACTTCTACTGCAGGCTGATGTCTCTTATTACTTCTACTGCAGGCTGATGTCTCTTATTACTTCTACTGCAGGCTGATCTCTCATTACTTCTACTGCAGGCTGATGTCTCTTATTACGTCTACTGCAGGCTGATGTCTTTCATTACTTCTACTGCAGGGTGCCTAGCAGGCTGATGTCTCTTATTACTTCTACTGCAGGCTGATGTCTCTTATTACTTCTACTGCAGGCTGATGTCTCTTATTACTTCTACTGCAGGGTGCCTAGCAGGCTGATGTCTCTTATTACTTCTACTGCAGGGTGTCTAGCAGGCTGATGTCTCTTATTACTTCTACTGCAGGTTGATGTCTCTTATTACTTCTACTGCAGGCTGATGTCTCTTATTACTTGTACTGCAGGGTGTCTAGCAGGCTGATGTCTCTTATTACTTCTACTGCAGGCTGATCTCTCTTATTACTTCTACTGCAGGCTGATGTCTCGTATTACTTCTACTGCAGGCTGATCTCTCTTATTACTTCTACTGCAGGCTGATCTCTCTTATTACTTCTACTGCAGGCTGTCTAGCAGGTTTATGTCTCTTATTACTTCTACTGCAGGCTGTCTAGCAGGCTGATGTCTCTTATTACTTCTACTGCAGGCTGATCTCTCTTATTACCTCTACTGCAAAGCACCCCCACAACATGATGCTGCCACCCCCGCGCTCCACGGTTGGGATGGTGTTCTTTGGCTTGCAAGTCTCCCTCTTTTTCCTCCAAACATAACGATGGTCATTATGGCCAAACAGTTCTATTTTTGTTTCATGTACCTGACATGTAAGCTAAACATTAGATGCAAGGTAAACATTAGACACAAGGTAAACATTAGACGCAAGGTAAACATTAGATCCATGGAAAACATTAGATGCAAGGTAAACATTAGAAGTAAGGTAAACATTAGATGCAAAGTGTAATTTCTTCAGTGTTGTCACATGAAAAGATATACTCAAATATTTACAAAAATGTGAGGGGTGTACTCGCCATTTTCCCACAGCGTTGCTCAAAAACCACCAAAAAAAAACCAGACTATGGTTTGCAACTGCACATGGGGACAAAGATCGTACTTTTTGGAGAAATGTCCTCTGGTCTGATGAAACAAAAATAGAACTGTTTGGCCATAATGACCATCGTTATGTTTGGAGGAAAAAAGGGGGAGGCTTGCAAACCGAAGAACACCATCCCAACTTATTGTGGGAAGCTTGTGGAAGGCTACCCAAAACCTTTGAATGAAGTTAAACTATTTTAAAGCAATGCTACCAAATACTAATTGAGTGTATGTAAACTTCTGACCCACTGGGAATGTGATGAAAGAAATAAAATCTGAAATAAATCTACTATTATTCTGACATTTCACATTCTGAAAAATAAAGTGGTGATCCTATCTGACCTAAGACAGGCCATTTTTACTTGGATTAAAATGTCATTTATTGTGAAAAACTGAGTTGAAAATGTATTTGGCTAAAGGTGTATGTAAACTTACGACTTCAACTTTATTGATGTTGGTGCTGGAGATGATGGATATGAAGTTGACAAATCGTGAAATGTCCTCGTCTCCTCAACGACTTGTATAGTTGTGACGTCCATTTGCTCCAAAATACAACATGAATTTATTACAACTGTATTTGGAAAAGATAGCTTTTAGGCCCCAAATGGCACCCTATTCCCATAGGGCTCTGGTTAAAAGTAGTGACCTATAAAGGGAATAAGATTCCATTTGGGATGCATTCCACTGTCACCCCCAACACCACTTAGAAGTAACTGTAATGATACAAAGGAAAGAAATGAATGTGAAAGCATTTGGGAATCATTTCTGTTTAGAGGAGGTGAGAGATGTGAGGATTATCATACGAACCAAAACGCTGGCAGAGATCCAAAGTGATTTAAAACCTGTTAAATCTACCCCCACCTTTTTTGAAAATTCTGTTAAAAATCGCGCAACTTTTCAGCGTCCTGCTGCTCATGCCAGGAATATAGTATATGCATATGATTAGTATGTGTGGATAGAAAACACTCTGAAGTTTATAAAACTGGTTAAATCACGGCTGTGACTATAACAGAGCGTGTGTTTCATTGAAAAACGCAAGAAAAACTGCTCTCTGAAAGCAAAAAATAATTTCCATAAGTCACTTCCACCAGTTGTTAAAGGAGAACAGAATTTAATGGAAATTTGCCTGCACTTCATACAAATTCCGCACGATGGCGCCATTGTACTAATTTTCAATCGAATTAATTGTTGGAAAATCCATCTGTCTGACCCCAAGTTTTCCAGTCTTCACCCGGATGCAGTTCAAGGAGAGATCAGATTGCATTGTTTTTGAAGTGAGGACCTATTGAAGAGACATCGCCCTGTAATCGTTTTGATAGATTATAAACGTTTACTAATACCTAAAGTTGGATTACAAAAGGATTTCGAAGTGTTTTGTGAAAGTTTATCGTCGACTTTTTTAATTTTAAAAAATTACGCAGCGTTTAAAAACGATGAATTTTTCTGAATGACACTACTTCAATACAAAGCTATTTTGGGTATATATGGACCGATTTAAACGAAAAAAAGACCCAATAGTGATGTTTATGGGGCATATAGGAGTGCCAAGAAAGAAGCTCGTCTAAGGTAATGAATGTTTTATATTTTATTTCTGCGTTTTGGGTAGCGCCGTCTATCGCAAAATCTGTTGTTTACGTGTCGAGCTGGCATTTTGGGGGGTGCATGCTATCAGATAATAGCTTCTGATGCTTTCGCCGAAAAGCATTTTAAAAATCTGACTTGCTGGCTAGGTTCACAACGAGTGTAGCTTTAATTTAATACCCTGCTTGTGAATTTTGATCAAGGTTTGAGTTTTAACGAGTACATTTAGCATTTAGCGTAGCGCATTTGCATTTCCAGGTGCCTACTTGGGACATGTGCGTCTCAAGTAGATTCAAGAAGTTAAAAAAAAAATGGTGGCAGGAAAGCAGAGTGATAAAACCGTAAGTGATTGTTTTCAGAGTTCAGAGTTGTGTGGATAGGCACTAGAGGGTAGATAAGAAAAGGTTTACACGGGGAAATTAGAAAAATTTAGAAAAGAGAAAGAGAGCGAGGATGATGAGGTTGAAAAATAGTTGATTTTAGAGAGGAGAGGAGAGAAGCTGTTGAAGGTGGATTTTAGAGAGAGAAGAGAAGCAGTAAGGTGTCAGTGTTATTACCTTATTACCTGAGTAATATGATTACAATGTGATCAACCCTGGCAGACGAGAGGAAGGAGAGAGAGAACATATCAGAAAGGGATAGAGAAGAGGACTGTAAAGAAGACTATACAAAAGCATGAAAGAGAAAGGAGAGGGAGAACAGACATTGAGAGAGAAAGAGAGAGACAGAGAGACAGAGAGACAGAGAGAGACAGAGAATTGGCACGGGCACTAGAAAAGTCTGAGGCACCCGGCCTCACCCTACTAGAATCCGAAGTCAAAATGTCTGCTGTTTGCTGATGATCTGGTGCTTCTGTCACCAACCAAGGAGGGCCTACAGCAGCACCTAGATCTTCTGCACAGATTCTGTCAGACCTGGGCCCTGACAGTAAATCTCAGTAAGACCAAAATACTGGTGTTCCAAAAAAGGTCCAGTCACCAGGACCACAAATACAAATTCCATCTAGACACCGTTGCCCTAGAGCACACAAAAAAACTATACATACCTTGGCCTAAACATCAGAGCCACAGGTAACTTCCACAAAGCTTTGAACGATCTGAGACAAGGCAAGAAGGCCATTCTATGCCATCAAAAGGAACATAAAATTCAACATATCAATTAGGATCTGGCTAAAAATACTTGAATCAGTCATAGAGCCCATTGCCCTTTATGGTTGTGAGGTCTGGGGTCCGCTCACCAACAAAGTTTCACAAAATGGGACAAACACCAAATAATGAATGCAGAGCAGAGTTAGGCTGATACCCACTAATTATCAAAATCCAGAAAAGAGCCGTTAAATTCTACAACCACCTAAAAGGAAGCGATTCCCAAACCTTCATTAACAAAGCCATCACCTACAGAGAGATGAACCTGGAGAAGAGTCCCCTAAGCAAGCTGGTCCTGGGGCTCTGTTCACAAACACAAACACACCCCACAGAGCCCCAGGACAGCAACACAATTAGAACCAACCAAATCATGAGAAAACAAAAAGACAATTATTTGACAAATTGGAAAGAATTAACAAAAAAATAGAGCAAACTAGAATGCTATTTGGCCCTAAACAGAGAGTACACAGTGGCAGAATAATTGACCACTGTGACTGACCCAAACTTAAGGAAAGCTTTGACTATGTACAGACTCAGTGAGCATAGCCTTGCTATTGAGAAAGGCCGCCGTAGGCAGACATGGCTCTCAAGAGAAGACAGGCTATGTGCTCACTGCCCACAAAATGAGGTGGAAACTGAGCTGCACTTCCTAACCTCCTGCCCAATGTATGACCATATTAGAGACACATATTTCCCTCAGATTACACAGATCCACAAAGAATTTGAAAACAAATCCAATTTTGAAAAACTCCCACATCTACTGGGTGAAATTCCACAGTGTGCCATCACAGCAGCAAGATTTGTGACCTGTTGCCACGAGAAAAGGGCAACCAGTGAAGAAGAAACACCATTGTAAATACAACCCATATTTATGCTTATTTATTTTATCTTGTGTCCTTTAACGATGTGTACATTGTTACAACACTGTATCACAAGAGTGATTTTTGTAAATATTTGAGTATATCTTTTCAGTGGAAGAGGACTCCAGTGGCAACCTGTGAAGCTCTGGTGAACTCCATGCCCAAGAGGGTTAATGCAGTGCTGGAAAATGATGGTGGCCACACAAAATATTGACACTTTGTGTCCAATTTGGACATTTTCATTTAGGGGTGTACTCACTTTTGTTGCCAGCGGTCTAGACATTAATGGCTGTGTGTTGAGTTATTTTGAGGGGACAGCAAATTTACACTGTTATACAAGCTGCACACTCACTACTTCACATTGTAGCAAAGTGTAATTTCTTCAGTGTTGTCACATGAAAAGATATACTCAAATATTTACAAAAATGTGAGGGGTGTACTCACTTTTGTGATATACTGTATATATATACTGTATATACTGTATATATATACTGTATATATAATATGACATTTGTAATGTCTTTATTGTTTTGAAACTTCTGTTTGTGTAATGTTTACTGTTAATTTGTATTGTTTATTTCACTTTTGTATATTAACTACCTCACTTGCTTTGGCAATGTTAACACATGTTTCCCATGCCAATAAAGCCCCTTGAATTGAATTGAATTGAGAGTAGGGAGAGGAATATGGAATCATAAAGAGATAAACATGCGAGTGGGAATGATGAAAGGGTGAAAAAGAGACAGAGAGAGAGAGAGAGAGAGAGAGAGAGAGACAGAGAGAGAGAGAGAGAGAGAGAGAGAGAGAGAGAGCTGGAATAAAGGCCAGCCAAACAGCGGAGATGTATTCCCTGTGAGTTATGAACCAGGGAACCAGGGTTACTGGAGGGTAGAGGCTACATTAGATACATTGTTGTGAACCAGGGAACCAGGGTTACTGGAGGGTAGAGGCTACATTAGATACATTGTTGTGAACCAGGGAACCAGGGTTACTGGAGGGTAGAGGCTACATTAGATACATTGTTGTGAACCAGGGTTACTGGAGGGTAGAGGCTACATTAGATACATTGTTGTGAACCAGGGAACCAGGGTTACTGGAGGGTAGAGGCTACATTAGATACATTGTTGTGAACCAGGGAACCAGGGTTACTGGAGGGTAGAGGCTACATTAGATGCATTGTTGTGAACCAGGGTTACTGGAGGGTAGAGCCTACATTAGATACATTGTTGTGAACCAGGGAACCAGGGTTACTGGAGGGTAGAGGCTACATTAGATACATTGTTGTGAACCAGGGAACCAGGGTTACTGGAGGGTAGAGGCTACATTAGATACATTGTTGTGAACCAGGGAACCAGGGTTACTGGAGGGTAGAGGCTACATTAGATACATTGTTGTGAACCAGGGAACCAGGGTTACTGGAGGGTAGATGCAACATTAGATACAGTGGATGTATCCCAAATATCACCCTATTCCCTATATAGTGCACTACTTTTGACAGGAGTTCTATGTTTTAGATTGGCCATTAGGCCACATCAGGCACAGTAAGTTCTAGTGCTGTCAGTACACAAGTGGGCAATTTGCCCTGGATACTCAGTGAAAAATATCCTCATCACTGTGAGGGGGTTAATGTGGTCTGTGTGTGTGTGTGTGTGTGTGTGTGTGTGTGTGTGTGTGTGTGTGTGTGTGTGTGTGTGTGTGTGTGTGCGTGTGTGTGCGTGTGTGTGCGTGTGCGTGCGTGTGTGTGTGTGTGTGTGGGTAGTGGAGTTTGGGTAGTGGATGAGAGAGGAGGAGGAGGTGGAGGTAGAGGGAAGTGGAGGAGAGGAGACAGGAGGAGGAGGTGGAGGGGAATGGAGGGGAGAGGAGGAGGAGGGGGAGGGGAGTGGAGGGGAGAGGAGTAGGGGAGAGGAGGAGGTGGGAGGGGAGGAGAGGGGAGGGGAGTGGAGTGGAGGAGAGAGGAGGAGGGGGAGGGGGAGGGGAGTGGAGGGGAGAGGAGTAGGGGAGAGGAGGAGAGAGGAGGAGGGAGGGAGGGGAGGAGAGAGGAGGGGGTAGAGGGGATGGGAGTGAAGGAGAGGCTTTTGATACCATCGATCACCACATTCTTTTGGAGAGATTGGAAACCCAAATTGGTCTACACGGACAAGTTCTGGCCTGCTTTAGATCTTATCTGTCGGAAAGATATCAGCCTCTGTGAATGGCTTGTCCTCTGACAAATCAACTGTGCATTTCGGTGTTCCTCAAGGTTCCGTTTTAGGACCACTATTGTTTTCACTATATATTTTACCTCTTGTGGATGTCATTCGAAAACATAATGTTAACTTTCACTGCTTTGCGGATGACACACAGCTGTACATTTCGATGAAACATGGTGAAGCCCCAAAATTGCCCTCACTAGAAGCCTGTGTTTCAGACAGAAGGAAGTGGATGGCTGCGAACATTCTACTTTTAAACTCGGACAAAACAGAGATGCTTGTTCTAGGTCCCAAGAAACAAAGAGATCTTCTGTTGAATCTGACAATTAATCTTAATGGTTGTACAGTCAACTCAAATAAAACTGTGAAGGACCTCGGCGTTACTCTGGACCCTGATCTCTCTTTTGAAGAACATATCAAGACCATTTCAAGGACAGCTTTTTTCCATCTACGTAACATTGCAAAAATCTGACACTTTCTGTCCAAAAATGATGCAGAAAAATGTATCCATGCTTTTGTTACTTCTAGGTTAGACTACTGCAATGCTCTACTTTCCGGCTACCCGGTTAAAGCACTAAATAAACTTCAGTTAGTGCTAAATACGGCTGCTAGAATCTTGACTAGAACCAAAATATTTGATCATATTACTCCAGTGCTAGCCTCCCTACACTGGCTTCCTGTCAAAGCAAGGGCTGATTTCAAGGTTTTACTGCTAACCTACAAAGCATTACATGGGCTTGTTCCTACCTATCGCTCTGATTTGGTCCTGCCGTACATACCTACACGTACGCTACGGTCACAAGACACAGGCCTCCTAATTGTCCCTAGAATTTCTAAGCAAACAGCTGGAGGCAGGGCTTTCTCCTATAGAGCTCAATTTTTATGGAATGGTCTGCCTACCCATGTGAGAGACGCAGACTCGGTCTCAACCTTTAAGTCTTTACTGAAGACTCATCTCTTCAGTGGGTCATATGATTGAGTGTAGTCTGGTCCAGGAGTGTGAAGGTGAACGAAAAGGCTCTGGAGCAACAAACCGCCCTTGCTGTCTCTGCCTGGCCGGTTCCCCTCTTTCCACTGGGATTCTCTGCATCTAACCCTATTACAGGGGTTGAGTCACTGGCTTACTGGTGCTCTTCCATGCCGTCACTAGGAGGGGTGCGTCACTTGAGTGGGTTGAGTCACTGATGTGATCTTCCTGTCTGGGTTGGCGACCCACCTTGGGTTGTGCCGGGGCGGAGATCTTTGTGGGCTATACTCGGCCTTGTCTCAGGATAGTAGGTTGGTGGTTGAAGATATCCCTCTAGTGATGTGGGGGCTGTGCTTTGGCAAAGTGGGTGGGGTTATAGCCTTCCTGCTTGGCCCTGTCCGGGGGTGTCCTCAGTTGGGGCCACAATGTCTCCTGTCTCAGCCTCCAGTATTTATGCTGCAGTAGTTTATGCGCCGGGGGGCTAGGGTCAGTTTGTTATATCTGGAGTACTTCTCCTGTCCTATCCGGTGTCCTGTGTGAATTTAAGTATGCTCTTTCTAATTCTCTCCTTCTCTCTTTCTTTCTCTATCTCGGGAGGACCTGAGCCCTAGGACCATTCCTCAGGACTACCTGACATGATGACTCCTTGCTGTCCCCAGTCCACCTGGCCGTGCTGCTGCTCCAGTTTCAACTGGAGGAGGGGGAGGGGAGTGGAGGAGAGAGGTGGAGGGGGAGGGGAGGGGAGGAGAGGAAGGGGGGGAATGGAGGAGAGAGGAGGAGGAGGGGAGTGGAAGAGACAGGAAGAGGAGGAGAGAGGAGAAGGAGGAGGAGGGGAGTGTAGGAGAGAGGAGGAGGGGGAGGGGAGGAGAGGAAGGGGGAATGGAGGAGAGAGGGGAGTGGAGGATGAGGGGAGTGGAAGAGAGAGGAAGAGGAGGAGAGAGGAGGAGGAGGGGAGTGTAGGAGTGAGGTAGAGGGGGAGGGGAGTGGAGGAGAGAGGAGGAGTGGAGGAGAGAGGATGAGGGGGAAGGGAAGGGAGAGGAGTGGTGGAGAGAGGAGGAGGGGAGTGGTGGAGAGAGGATGAGGGGGAGGGGAGGGGAGTGGTGGAGAGAGGATGAGAGGGAGGGGAGAGGAGTGGTGGAGAGAGGAGGAGGGGAGTGGAGGAGAGAGGATGAGGGGGAGGGGAGGGGAGTGGTGGAGAGAGGATGAGAGGGAGGGGAGAGGAGTGGTGGAGAGAGGAGGAGGGGAGTGGAGGAGAGAGGATGAGGGGGAGGGGAGGGGAGTGGTGGAGAGAGGATGAGAGGGAGGGGAGAGGAGTGGTGGAGAGAGGAGGAGGGGAGTGGAGGAGAGAGGATGAGAGGGAGGGGAGGGGAGTGGTGGAGAGAGGATGAGAGGGAGGGGAGAGGAGTGGTGGAGAGAGGATGAGAGGGAGGGGAGGGGAGTGGTGGAGAGAGGAGGAGGGGAGTGGAGGAGAGAGGATGAGGGGGAGGGGAGGGGAGTGGTGGAGAGAGGATGAGAGGGAGGGGAGAGGAGTGGTGGAGAGAGGAGGAGGGGAGTGGAGGAGAGAGGATGAGAGGGAGGGGAGGGGAGTGGTGGAGAGAGGATGAGAGGGAGGGGAGAGGAGTGGTGGAGAGAGGATGAGAGGGAGGGGAGGGGAGTGGTGGAGAGAGGATGAGAGGGAGGGGAGAGGAGTGGTGGAGAGAGGATGAGAGGGAGGGGAGGGGAGTGGTGGAGAGAGGATGAGAGGGAGGGGAGAGGAGTGGTGGAGAGAGGATGAGAGGGAGGGGAGGGGAGTGGTGGAGAGAGGATGAGAGGGAGGGGAGAGGAGTGGTGGAGAGAGGATGAGAGGGAGGGGAGAGGAGTGGTAGAGAGAGGAGGGGAGGGAGGGGAGTGGTGGAGAGAGGATGAGGGGGAGGGGAGAGGAGTGGTGGAGAGAGGAGGGGGAAGGGAGGGGAGTGGGGGGAGAGAGGATGAGGGGGAGGGGAGAGGAGTGGTAGAGAGAGGATGAGAGGGAGGGGAGAGGAGTGGTGGAGAGAGGATGAGAGGGAGGGGAGAGGAGTGGTGGAGAGAGGATGAGAGGGAAGGGAGAGGAGTGGTGGAGAGAGGATGAGAGGGAGGGGAGAGGAGTGGTGGAGAGAGGATGAGAGGGAGGGGAGAGGAGTGGTGGAGAGAGGATGAGAGGGAGGGGAGGGGAGTGGTGGAGAGAGGATGAGAGGGAGGGGAGGGAGTGGTGGAGAGAGAGGAGAGGGAGGGGAGGGGAGTGGTGGAGAGAGGATGAGAGGGAGGGGAGAGGAGTGGTGGAGAGAGGATGAGAGGAGGGGAGAGGAGTGGTGGAGAGAGGATGAGAGGGAGGGGAGAGGAGTGGTGGAGAGAGGATGAGAGGGAAGGGAGATTATCCTGTTTTCTTTCAATACAGTCAAATGCAGCCATCGATAAACTCTGACACGTCAAGGAGGCAGTTCTAAAGTCATAAACCGAAATACTGATTCACATGAACACACACCCCTGCCCTCTCATCCCCCCCATTCACCCTCGTCCTTCATCCCCCCACACACCCTCGTCCTCCATCCCCCCACACACCCTCGTCCTCCATCCCCCCACACACCCTCGTCCTCCATCCCCCCACACACCCTCGTCCTCCAACCCCACACACACCCCCATCCTCCATCCCCCCACACACACCCTCATCCTCCAACCCCCCACACACCCTTGTCCTCCAACCCCCCCACACACCCATGTCCTCCATCCCCCCCACACACCGTCATCCTCCAACCCCTGCCACACCCTCGTCCTCCAACCCCCCACACACCCTCGTCCTACAACCCCCCACACACCCTCGTCCTCCAACCCCCCCACACACCCTCGTCCTCCAACCCCCCACACCCCCTCACCCTCCATTCTCCCACACACCCTCGTCCTCCAACCCCCCCACACTCACCCGACCTCCAACCCCCCCCACACACCCTCATCCTCCAACTCGTCCTCCAACCCCCCACACATCCTTACCCTCCAACCCCCCCACACACCCTTGCCCTACATCCCCCCCACACACACCCTCTCGTCCTCCATCCCCCCACACACCCTTGTCCTCCATCCCCCCACACACCCTCGTCCTCCAACCCCCCCCACACACACCCTCGTCCCCCACCCCCCCCCCAAAACACCCTCTTTCTCCATCCCCCCCACACACACCCTCGTCCTCCAACCCCCCACACACATCCCTGACAGTTTTCATTCAGTCTCTACTGTCTCCCTCTATGTCGTTATGACTGTGTGTGTTTTCCAGCCATAATTATTGTTCACACACACTCTCTCTCTGCCCTTACACTCCCCCAGCCCAAAACACTAGTCTAATTGCCTTGGGGACTGGTCTTTATGGTGTTGCCATGGTGACCACTGGAACCTTGTTTCTGCCTGGCTCTCTGCTACTAGTTGAGCATGTCACCTCATCCTGCACTGCCTCTACCTCTCTAATACACACAGACATATCAATCTCTCTCTCTCTTTTTCTCTATCCGGCCTTCTTCTTCTGTCTTGCTTGTTCTATGTTGCTCTGTCTGCGTGCTACGTCTTGCTTGTTCTATGTTGCTCTGTCTGTATGCTACGTCTTGCTTGTCCTATGTTGCTCTGTCTGTATGCTACGTCTTGCTTGTTCTACGTTGCTCTGTCTGCATGCTACGTCTTGCTTGTCCTATGTTGCTCTGTCTGTATGCTATGTCTTGCTTGTTCTACGTTGCTCTGTCTGCATGCTACGTCTTGCTTGTTCTACGTTGCTCTGTCTGCATGCTACGTCTTGCTTGTCCTATGTTGCTCTGTCTGTATGCTATGTCTTGCTTGTCCTATGTTGCTGTTGTCTATATTGTAATTGTTATTAATAACCTGCCCAGGGACTGCGGTTGAAAATGAGCCGGCTGGCTAAAACCGTCACTTTTACTGAAATGTTGATTAATGTGCATTGTCCCTGTAAAAATAAAATAAAATAAAACTCAAACTCTACTCTTCCCAACCTCTCTATCTGCTCTTCTCTTCTCTTCTCTTCCCAACCCCCACCTCTCTATCTGCTCTTCTCTTCTCTTCTCTTATCTTCTCAACCCCCACCTCTCTATCTGCTCTTCTCTTCTCTTCTCTTCCCAACCCCCACCTCTCTATCGGCTCTTCTCTTCTCATCTCTTCCCAACCCCCACCTCTCTATCTGCTCTTCTCTTCTCATCTCTTCCCAACCCCCACCTCTCTATCTGCTCTTCTCCTCTACTCTCAACCCCCACCTCTCTATTTGCTCTTCTCTTATCTTCCCAACCCCCACCCTTCTATCTGCTCTTCTCTTCCCTTCCCTTCCCAACCCCCACCTCTCTATATTCTCTTCTCTTCTCCTCTCCTCCCAACCCCCACCTCTCTATCTTCTCTTCCCTTCCCAACCCCCACCTCTCTATCTGCGCTCCTCTTCCCTTCCCTTCTCTTCCCTTCCCAACCCCCACCTCTCTATCTGCTCTTCTATTCCCTTCCCTTCCCTTCCCAACCCCCACCTCTCTATCTGCTCTTCTCTTCCCTTCCCAACCCCCACCTCTCTATCTTCTCTTCCCTTCCCAACCCCCACCTCTCTATCTGCTCTTCTCTTCCCTTCCCTTCCCAACCCCCACCTCTCTATCTGCGCTTCACTTCCCTTCCCTTCTCTTCCCTTCCCAACCCCCACCTCTCTAACTGCTCTTCTCTTCTCTTCTCTTCCCAACCCCCACCTCTCTATCTGCTCTTCTCTTCTCTTCCCAACCCCCACCTCTCTATCTGCGCTTCTCTTCCCTTCCCTTCTCTTCCCTTCCCAACCCCCACCTCTCTATCTGCGCTTCTCTTCCCTTCCCTTCTCTTCCCTTCCCAACCCCCACCTCTCTATCTGCTCTTCTCTTCTCTTCCCTTCCCAACCCCCACCTCTCTATCTGCTCTTCTCTTCTCTTTCCTTCCCTTCCCTTCCCAACCCCCACCTCTCTATCTGCTCTTCTCTTCCCATCCCAACCCCCACCTCTCTATCTGCTCTTCTCTTCCCTTCCCTTCCCTTCCCAACCCCCACCTCTCTATCTGCTCTTCTCTTCTCTTCTCTTCCCTTCCCAACCCCCACCTCTCTATCTGCTCTTCTCTTCCCTTCCCAACCCCCACCTCTCTATCTTCTCTTCCCTTCCCAACCCCCACCTCTCTATCTGCTCTTCTCTTCCCTTCCCTTCCCTTCCCAACCCCCACCTCTCTATCTGCGCTTCTCTTCCCTTCCCTTCTCTTCCCTTCCCAACCCAACCTCTCTATCTGCGCTTCTCTTCCCTTCTCTTCCCTTCCCAACCCCCACCTCTCTATCTGCTCTTCTCTTCTCTTCTCTTCCCTTTCCAACCCCCACCTCTCTATCTGCTCTTCTCTTCCCTACCCAACCCCCACCTCTCTATCTTCTCGTGCCTTCCCAACCCCCAGCTCTCTATCTGCTCTTCTCTTCCCTTTCCTTCCATTCCCAACCCCCACCTCTCTATCTTCTCTTCCCTTCCCAACCCCCACCTCTCTATCTGCGCTTCTCTTCCCTTCTCTTCCCTTCCCAACCCCCACCTCTCTATCTGCTCTTCTCTTCTCTTCCCAACCCCCACCTCTCTATCTGCTCTTCTCTTCTCTTCTCTTCCCAACCCCCACCTCTCTATCTGCTCTTCTCTTCTCTTCTCTTCTCTTCCCAACCCCCACCTCTCTATCGGCACTTCTCTTCTCATCTCTTCCCAACCCCCACCTCTCTATCTGCTCTTCTCCTCTACTCTCAACCCCCACCTCTCTATCTGCTCTTCTCTTATCTTCCCAACCCCCACCCCTCTATCTGCTCTTCTCTTCCCTTCCCTTCCCAACCCCCACCTCTCTATATTCTCTTCTCTTCTCCTCTCCTCCCAACCCCCACCTCTCTATCTTCTCTTCCATTCCCAACCCCTCCTCTCTATCTGCTCTTCTCTTCCCATCCCAACCCCCACCTCTCTATCTGCTCTTCTCTTCCCTTCCCTTCCCTTCCCAACCCCCACCTCTGTATCTGCTCTTCTCTTCTCTTCCCTTCCCAACCCCCACCTCTCTATCTGCTCTTCTCTTCCCTTCCCAACCCCCACCTCTCTATCTTCTCTTCCCTTCCCAACCCCCACCTCTCTATCTGCTCTTCTCTTCCCTTCCCTTCCCAACCCCCACCTCTCTATCTGCGCTTCTCTTCCCTTCCCTTCTCTTCCCTTCCCAACCCCCACCTCTCTATCTGCGCTTCTCTTCCCTTCTCTTCCCTTCCCAACCCCCACCTCTCTATCTGCTCTTCTCTTCTCTTCTCTTCCCTTTCCAACCCCCACCTCTCTATCTGCTCTTCTCTTCCCTTCCCAACCCCCACCTCTCTATCTTCTCTTCCCTTCCCAACCCCCACCTCTCTATCTGCTCTTCTCTTCCCTTTCCTTCCATTCCCAACCCCCACCTCTCTATCTGCTCTTCTATTCCCTTCCCTTCCCAACCCCCACCTCTCTATCTGCACTCCTCTTCCCTTCCCTTCTCTTCCCTTCCCAACCCCCACCTCTCTATCTGCGCTTCTCTTCCCTTCCCTTCTCTTCCCTTCCCAACCCCCACCTCTCTATCTGCGCTTCTCTTCCCTTCCCTTCTCTTCCCTTCCCAACCCCCACCTCTCTATCTGCTCTTCTCTTCTCTTCTCTTCCCAACCCCCACCTCTCTATCTGCTCTTCTCTTCTCTTCTCTTCCCAACCCCCACCTCTCTATCGGCACTTCTCTTCTCATCTCTTCCCAACCCCCACCTCTCTATCTGCTCTTCTCCTCTACTCTCAACCCCCACCTCTCTATCTGCTCTTCTCTTCCCTTCCCTTCCCAACCCCCACCACTCTATCTGCTCTTCTCTTCTCTTCCCTTCCCTTCCCAACACCCACCTCTCTATCTGCTCTTCTCTTCCCTTCCCTTCCCAACCCCCACCTCTCTATCTGCTCTTCTCCTCTACTCTCAACCCCCACCTCTCTATCTGCTCTTCTCTTATCTTCCCAACCCCCACCCCTCTATCTGCTCTTCTCTTCCCTTCCCTTCCCAACCCCCACCTCTCTATATTCTCTTCTCTTCTCCTCTCCTCCCAACCCCCACCTCTCTATCTTCTCTTCCCTTCCCAACCCCCACCTCTCTATCTGCTCTTCTCTTCCCTTCCCTTCCCTTCCCTTCCCAACCCCCAGCTCTCTATCTGCTCTTCTCTTCCCTTCCCTTCCCTTCCCAACCCCCACCTCTCTATCTGCTCTTCTCTTCTCTTCTATTCCCTTCTCAACCCCCACCTCTCTATCTGCTCTTCTCTTCCCTTCCCAACCCCCACCTCTCTATCTTCTCTTCCCTTCCCAACCCCCACCTCTCTATCTGCTCTTCTCTTCCCTTCCCTTCCCAACCCCCACCTCTCTATCTTCTCTTCTCTTCCCTTCCCTTCTCTTCCCTTCCCAACCCCCACCTCTCTATCTGCGCTTATCTTCCCTTCTCTTCCCTTCCCAACCCCCACCACTCTATCTGCTCTTCTCTTCTCTTCCCTTCCCTTCCCAACACCCACCTCTCTATCTGCTCTTCTCTTCCCTTCCCTTCCCAACCCCCACCTCTCTATCTAGCTTCCTCTCTTATCAATCTCTCTCTCAATGTCTCTCAATCTTCCTATGCATCTCTCCTTTTTCTGTGTAGTGGAATGGAACTGAATGGCGCTGTATAGCAGCCATTTTACAGGCTCCTGGCCTGTCGTGTATTTAGTGGTTTTAGTTTAGCTGACGTTGAACATACTGATTCACTAAACTCCGTTTGGATGACCAATTCTACTTCAATGACTCAGCGGCGAAGGACTTCTCACCCGTGTCCTTGTACATAGATTTATTTCTATTGGGGTTTGTATTGACTGTACTTTTGTTTACTATATAACTCTGTTGTTGTTGTTGTTGTTGTTGTTTGTGTCGAACTGCTTTGCTTTATTCTTGGCCAGAGGTCTCAGTTGTAAATGAGAACGTGTTCTCACCTGGCCCGACCTGGTTGAATAAAAGGTGTTCTCAACTAGCCACCTGGTTAAATAAAGGTGTTCTCAACTAGCCTACCTGGTTAAATAAAGGTGTTCTCAACTAGCCTACCTGGTTAAATAAAGGTGTTCTCAACTAGCCGACCTGGTTAAATAAAGGTGTTCTCAACTAGCCTACCTGGTTAAATAAAGGTGTTCTCAACTAGCCTACCTGGTTAAATAAAGGTGTTCTCAACTAGCGTACCTGGTTAAATAAAGGTGTTCTCAACTAGCCTACCTGGTTAAATAAAAGGTGTTCTCAACTAGCCTACCTGGTTAAATAAAGGTGTTCTCTACTAGCCTACCTGGTTAAATAAAGGTGTTCTCAACTGGCCTACCTGGTTAAATAAAAGGTGTTCTCAACTAGCCTACCTGGTTAAATAAAGGTGTTCTCTACTAGCCTACCTGGTTAAATAAAGGTGTTCTCAACTGGCCTACCTGGTTAAATAAAGGTGTTCTCAACTAGCCTACCTGGTTAAATAAAGGTGTTCTCAACTAGCCTACCTGGTTAAATAAAGGAGTTCTCAACTAGCCTACCTGGTTAAATAAAGGTGTTCTCAACTAGCCTACTTGGTTAAATAAAGGTGTTCTCAACTAGCCTACCTGGTTAAATAAAGGTGTTCTCACCTAGCCTACCTGGTTAAATAAAGGTGTTCTCAACTAGCCTACCTGGTTAAATAAAGGTGTTCTCAACTAGCCTACCTGGTTAAATAAAGGTGTTCAACTAGCCGACCTGGTTAAATAAAGGTGTTCTCAACTAGCCTACCTGGTTAAATAAAGGTGTTCAACTAGCCGACCTGGTTAAATAAAGGTGTTCTCAACTAGCCTACCTGGTTAAATAAAGGTGTTCAACTAGCCTACCTGGTTAAATAAAGGTGTTCAACTAGCCGACCTGGTTAAATAAAGGTGTTCTCAACTAGCCTACCTGGTTAAATAAAGGTGTTCAACTAGCCTACCTGGTTAAATAAAGGTGTTCTCAACTAGCCTACCTGGTTAAATAAAGGTGTTCTCAACTAGCCTACCTGGTTAAATAAAGGTGTTCTCAACTAGCCGACCTGGTTAAATAAAGGTGTTCTCAACTAGCCTACCTGGTTAAATAAAGGTGTTCAACTAGCCTACCTGGTTAAATAAAGGTGTTCTCAACTAGCCTACCTGGTTAAATAAAGGTGTTCTCAACTAGCCTACCTGGTTAAATAAAGGTGTTCTCAACTAGCCGACCTGGTTAAATAAAGGTGTTCTCAACTAGCCTACCTGGTTAAATAAAGGTGTTCTCAACTAGCCTACCTGGTTAAATAAAGGTGTTCTCAACTAGCCTACCTGGTTAAATAAAGGTGTTCTCACCTAGCCTACCTGGTTAAATAAAGGTGTTCTCAACTAGCCTACCTGGTTAAATGAAAGGTGTTCTCAACTGGCCTACCTGGTTAAATAAAGGTGTTCTCAACTAGCCTACCTGGTTAAATAAAGGTGTTCTCAACTGGCCTACCTGGTTAAATAAAGGTGTTCTCAACTAGCCTACCTGGTTAAATAAAGGTGTTCTCACCTGGCCCGACCTGGTTAAATAAAAGGTGTTCTCAACTAGCCTACCTGGTTAAATAAAGGTGTTCTCACCTGGCCCGACCTGGTTAAATAAAGGTGTTCTCAACTAGCCTACCTGGTTAAATAAAGGTGTTCTCAACTAGCCTACCTGGTTAAATAAAGGTGTTCTCAACTAGCCTACCTGGTTAAATAAAGGTGTTCTCACCTGGCCCGACCTGGTTAAATAAAAGGTGTTCTCAACTAGCCTACCTGGTTAAATAAAGGTGTTCTCAACTAGCCTACCTGGTTAAATAAAGGTGTTCTCTACTAGCCTACCTGGTTAAATAAAAGGTGTTCTCACCTGGCCCGACCTGGTTAAATAAAGGTGTTCTCAACTAGCCTACCTGGTTAAATAAAAGGTGTTCTCACCTGGCCCTACCTGGTTAAATAAAGGTGTTCTCAACTAGCCTACCTGGTTAAATAAAAGGTGTTCTCACCTGGCCCGACCTGGTTAAATAATGGTGTTCTCAACTAGCCGACCTGGTTAAATAAAGGTGTTCTCACCTGGCCCGACCTGGTTAAATAAAAGGTGTTCTCAACTAGCCCACCTGGTTAAATAAAGGTGTTCTCACCTGGCCCGACCTGGTTAAATAAAGGTGTTCTCAACTAGCCTACCTGGTTAAATAAAGGTGTTCTCAACTAGCCTACCTGGTTAAATAAAGGTGTTCTCAACTAGCCTACCTGGTTAAATAAAAGGTGTTCTCACCTGGCCCGACCTGGTTAAATAAAAGGTGTTCTCACCTAGCCCGACCTGGTTAAATAAAGGTGTTCTCAACTAGCCCACCTGGTTAAATAAAGGTGTTCTCACCTGGCCCGACCTGGTTAAATAAAGGTGTTCTCAACTAGCCGACCTGGTTAAATAAAGGTGTTCTCACCTGGCCCGACCTGGTTAAATAAAGGTGTTCTCACCTGGCCCGACCTGGTTAAATAAAGGTGTTCTCAACTAGCCGACCTGGTTAAATAAAGGTGTTCTCAACTAGCCTACCTGGTTAAATAAAGGTGTTCTCAACTAGCCTACCTGGTTAAATAAAGGTGTTCTCGACTAGCCGACCTGGTTAAATAAAGGTGTTCTCACCTGGCCCGACCTGGTTAAATAAAGGTGTTCTCACCTGGCCCGACCTGGTTAAATAAAGGTGTTCTCAACTAGCCTACCTGGTTAAATAAAGGTGTTCTCAACTAGCCGACCTGGTTAAATAAAGGTGTTCTCAACTAGCCTACCTGGTTAAATAAAGGTGTTCAACTAGCCTACCTGGTTAAATAAAGGTGTTCTCAACTAGCCTACCTGGTTAAATAAAGGTGTTCTCAACTAGCCTACCTGGTTAAATAAAGGTGTTCTCAACTAGCCGACCTGGTTAAATAAAGGTGTTCTCAACTAGCCTACCTGGTTAAATAAAGGTGTTCTCAACTAGCCTACCTGGTTAAATAAAGGTGTTCTCAACTAGCCTACCTGGTTAAATAAAGGTGTTCTCACCTAGCCTACCTGGTTAAATAAAGGTGTTCTCAACTAGCCTACCTGGTTAAATGAAAGGTGTTCTCAACTGGCCTACCTGGTTAAATAAAGGTGTTCTCAACTAGCCTACCTGGTTAAATAAAGGTGTTCTCAACTGGCCTACCTGGTTAAATAAAGGTGTTCTCAACTAGCCTACCTGGTTAAATAAAGGTGTTCTCACCTGGCCCGACCTGGTTAAATAAAAGGTGTTCTCAACTAGCCTACCTGGTTAAATAAAGGTGTTCTCAACTAGCCTACCTGGTTAAATAAAAGGTGTTCTCACCTGGCCCGACCTGGTTAAATAAAGGTGTTCTCAACTAGCCTACCTGGTTAAATAAAGGTGTTCTCAACTAGCCTACCTGGTTAAATAAAAGGTGTTCTCACCTGGCCCGACCTGGTTAAATAAAGGTGTTCTCAACTAGCCTACCTGGTTAAATAAAGGTGTTCTCAACTAGCCTACCTGGTTAAATAAAGGTGTTCTCAACTAGCCTACCTGGTTAAATAAAGGTGTTCTCACCTGGCCCGACCTGGTTAAATAAAAGGTGTTCTCAACTAGCCTACCTGGTTAAATAAAGGTGTTCTCAACTAGCCTACCTGGTTAAATAAAGGTGTTCTCTACTAGCCTACCTGGTTAAATAAAAGGTGTTCTCACCTGGCCCGACCTGGTTAAATAAAGGTGTTCTCAACTAGCCTACCTGGTTAAATAAAAGGTGTTCTCACCTGGCCCTACCTGGTTAAATAAAGGTGTTCTCAACTAGCCTACCTGGTTAAATAAAAGGTGTTCTCACCTGGCCCGACCTGGTTAAATAATGGTGTTCTCAACTAGCCGACCTGGTTAAATAAAGGTGTTCTCACCTGGCCCGACCTGGTTAAATAAAAGGTGTTCTCAACTAGCCCACCTGGTTAAATAAAGGTGTTCTCACCTGGCCCGACCTGGTTAAATAAAGGTGTTCTCAACTAGCCTACCTGGTTAAATAAAGGTGTTCTCAACTAGCCTACCTGGTTAAATAAAGGTGTTCTCAACTAGCCTACCTGGTTAAATAAAAGGTGTTCTCACCTGGCCCGACCTGGTTAAATAAAAGGTGTTCTCACCTAGCCCGACCTGGTTAAATAAAGGTGTTCTCAACTAGCCCACCTGGTTAAATAAAGGTGTTCTCACCTGGCCCGACCTGGTTAAATAAAGGTGTTCTCAACTAGCCGACCTGGTTAAATAAAGGTGTTCTCAACTAGCCTACCTGGTTAAATAAAGGTGTTCTCAACTAGCCTACCTGGTTAAATAAAGGTGTTCTCAACTAGCCGACCTGGTTAAATAAAGGTGTTCTCACCTGGCCCGACCTGGTTAAATAAAGGTGTTCTCACCTGGCCCGACCTGGTTAAATAAAGGTGTTCTCACCTGGCCCGACCTGGTTAAATAAAGGTGTTCTCACCTGGCCCGACCTGGTTAAATAAAAGGTCAAGTAAAAAACAAATGTAACATATAAAAACTCTGAAAAGGGAAGTGAATGAATCTTCTCTATTGGTGGACGTACTGGAGAACAAACTGTCCTATCGACATGAAGAACTGTAACATCCTTCACAGAGTCGTGGCTGAACGAGGACTTGGTTTAAATAAATCTAGCTGTTTTGTCTATGCATCAGCGGGACAGAACAGCAGCGTCTCGTGAACTCAAGGTGGGGTGGGGTGTGTCTCTTTGTTAACAACAGTTTAAAGAGTAAAAATACCTCCGTAAATACTATAAGACCACCCTGCCTTCAAGCCTGCTCCTCAACCCTCTAGTTCTCTCCCCACCCTGCCTTCAAGTCTCCTCCTCAACCCTCTAGTTCTCTCCCCACCCTGCCTTCAAGCCTGCTCCTCAACCCTCTAGTTCTCTCCCCACCCTGCCTTCAAGCCTGCTCCTCAACCCTCTAGTTCTCTCCCCACCCTGCCTTCAAGTCTCCTCCTCAACCCTCTAGTTCTCTCCCCACCCTGCCTTCAAGCCTGCTCCTCAACCCTCTAGTTCTCTCCCCACCCTGCCTTCAAGCCTGCTCCTCAACCCTCTAGTTCTCTCCCCACCCTGCCTTCAAGCCTCATCCTCAACCCTCTAGTTCTCTCCCCACCCTGCCTTCAAGCCTGCTCCTCAACCCTCTAGTTCTCTCCCCACCCTGCCTTCAAGTCTCTTCCTCAACCCTCTAGTTCTCTCCCCACCCTGCCTTCAAGTCTCCTCCTCAACCCTCTAGTTCTCTCCCCACCCTGCCTTCAAGCCTGCTCCTCAACCCTCTAGTTCTCTCCCCACCCTGCCTTCAAGCCTCATCCTCAACCCTCTAGTTCTCTCCCCACCCTGCCTTCAAGCCTGCTCCTCAACCCTCTAGTTCTCTCCCCACCCTGCCTTCAAGCCTTCTCCTCAACCCTCTAGTTCTCTCCCCACCCTGCCTTCAAGCCTGCTCCTCAACCCTCTAGTTCTCTCCCCACCCTGCCTTCAAGCCTCCTCCTCAACTCTCTCTCTCTCCCCACCCTGCCTTCAAGCCTCCTCCTCAACCCTCTAGTTCTCTCCCCTCCCTGCCTTCAAGTCTGCTCCTCAACCCTCTCACTCTCTCTCCACCCTGCATTCAAGCCTGCTCCTCAACCCTCTCACTCTCTCCCCACCCTGCCTTCAAGTCTGCTCCTCAACCCTCTCACTCTCTCTCCACCCTGCCTTCAAGCCTGCTCCTCAACCCTCTCACTCTCTCTCCACCCTGCCTTCAAGCCTGCTCCTCAACCCTCTCACTCTCTCCCCACCCTGCCTTCAAGCCTCCTCCTCAACCCTCTCACTCTCTCCCCACCCTGCCTTCAAGCCTTCTCCTCCATCATCTCAGCCTCTCCCCACCCTCAAAATTCCAGCTGCATTTTGTGTCATCGGCTACACTTGTTTGTCCATCACGCCTGCTCTATCCGCACTGATTGGTGAAGTAACTCAATGAGCTAAACTTAAAAAACAGTTGATTTCACAGGTACAACGACATAAACCGGTTCAGAACCGGTTCAGAACTTTATTTTGTTGTTGGGGAACAGTGTTGCGGTTCTGTTCCTTATTTTCTGCTCCATCCTCTGGTAGTAGGTGCCAGGGGCACAGGTTTGTGTGAAGAACTGCAACGCTGCTGGGTTTTTCAAGCTCAATGGTTTCCTATGTGAATCAATAATGGCCCAACACCCACTCTTATCTTCAACTCTGCATTGTTGGAAATGGACCTGGAAGTAAGCCTTTCACTGTTAGTCTACACCTGTTGTCTACACAGCATGAGACAAATTCAGATTAGATCTTCATATCTCTCTCTCTCTCTCTCTCTGTCTCTTCTGCTCTCCCTCCCCAACCCACAACTATCTCTCTGTTTCTCCATCCCAGTAGGAGGGGTAGCTGGGTAGAGGGACAGTAGGAGGGGTAGTTGGGTAGAGGGACAGTAGGAGGGGTAGCTGGGTAGAGGAACAGTAGATAGGGTAGATGGGTAGAGGTACAGTAGGAGGGGTAGCTGGGTAGCTGGGTAGAGGTACAGTAGGAGGGTAGCTGGGTAGAGGTACAGTAGGAGGGGTAGCTGGGTAGAGGGACAGTATATAGGGTAGATGTGTAGAGGGACAGTAGGAGGGGTAGCTGGGTAGAGGAACAGTAGATAGGGTAGATGGGTAGAGGTACAGTAGGAGGGGTAGCTGGGTAGAGGGACAGTAGATAGGGTAGATGGGTAGAGGTACAGTAGGAGGGGTAGCTGGGTAGAGGGACAGTAGATAGGGTAGATGGGTAGAGGTACAGTAGGAGGGGTAGCTGGGTAGAGGGACAGTAGATAGGGTAGATGGGTAGAGGTACAGTAGGAGGGGTAGCTGGGTAGCTGGGTAGAGGTACAGTAGGAGGGTTATCTGGGTAGAGGTACAGTAGGAGGGGTAGCTGGGTAGAGGGACAGTAGATAGGGTAGATGGGTAGAGGTACAGTAGGAGGGGTAGTTGGCTAGAGGGACAGTAGGAGGGGCAGCTGGGTAGCTGGGAAGAGGTACAGTAGGAGGGGTAGCTGGGTAGCTGGATAGAGGTACAGTAGGAGGGGTAGCTGGGTAAAGGTACAGTAGGAGGGGTAGCTGGGTAGAGGGACAGTAGATAGGGTAGATGGGTAGAGGTACAGTAGGAGGGGTAGCTGGGTAGAGGGACAGTAGGAGGGGTAGCTGGGTAGAGGGACAGTAGATAGGGTAGATGGGTAGAGGTACAGTAGGAGGGGTAGCTGGGTAGAGGTACAGTAGGAGGGGTAGCTGGGTAGGGACAGTAGGAGGGGTAGCTGGGTAGAGGGACAGTAGATAGGGTAGATGGGTAGAGGTACAGTAGATAGGGTAGATGGGTAGAGGTACAGTAGAAGGGGTAGCTGGGTAGAGGGACAGTAGGAGGGGAAGCTGGGTAGAGGGACAGTAGGAGGGGTAGCTGGGTAGAGGGACAGTAGGAGGGGTAGTTTGGTAGAGGGACAGTAGGAGGGGTAGCTGGGTAGAGGGACAGTAGATAGGGTAGATGGGTAGAGGTACAGTAGGAGGGGTAGCTGGGTAGCTGGGTAGAGGTACAGTAGGAGGGTAGCTGGGTAGAGGTACAGTAGGAGGGGTAGCTGGGTAGAGGGACAGTATATAGGGTAGATGTGTAGACGGACAGTAGGAGGGGTAGCTGGGTAGAGGAACAGTAGATAGGGTAGATGGGTAGAGGTACAGTAGGAGGGGTAGCTGGGTAGAGGGACAGTAGATAGGGTAGATGGGTAGAGGTACAGTAGGAGGGGTAGCTGGGTAGAGGGACAGTAGATAGGGTAGATGGGTAGAGGTACAGTAGGAGGGGTAGCTTGGTAGAGGGACAGTAGATAGGGTAGATGGGTAGAGGTAGAGTAGGAGGGGTAGCTGGGTAGCTGGGTAGAGGTACAGTAGGAGGGTTATCTGGGTAGAGGTACAGTAGGAGGGGTAGCTGGGTAGAGGGACAGTAGATAGGTTAGATGGGTAGAGGTACAGTAGGAGGGGTAGCTGGGTAGATGGACAGTAGCAGGGGTAGCTGGGTAGAGGGACAGTAGATAGGGTAGATGGGTATAGGTACAGTAGGAGGGGTAGCTGGCTAGAGGGACAGTAGGAGGGGCAGCTGGGAAGCTGGGAAGAGGACAGTAGGAGGGGTAGCTGGGTAGCTGGATAAAGGTACAGTAGGAGGGGTAGCTTGGTAGAGGTACAGTAGGAGGGGTAGCTGGGTAGAGGGACAGTAGATAGGGTAGATGGGTAGAGGTACAGTAGGAGGGGTAGCTGGGTAGAGGGACAGAAGATAGGGTAGATGGGTAGAGGGACAGTAGATAGGGTAGATGGGTAGAGGTACAGTAGGAGGGGTAGCTAGGTAGAGGTACAGTAGGAGGGGTAGCTGGGTAGAGGGACAGTAGGAGGGGTAGCTGGGTAGAGGGACAGTAGATAGGGTAGATGGGTAGAAGTACAGTAGATAGGGTAGATGGGTAGAGGTACAGTAGAAGGGGAAGCTGGGTAGAGGGACAGTAGGAGGGGTAGCTGGGTAGAGGTACAGTAGGTGGGGTAGCTGGGTAGCTGGGTAGAGGTACAGTAGGAGGGGTAGCTGGGTAGAGGTACAGTAGGAGGGGTAGCTGGGTAGAGGGACAGTAGGAGGGGTAGCTGAGTAGAGGAACAGTAGGAGGGGTAGCTGGGTAGTTGGGTAGAGGTACAGTAGGAGGGGTAGCTGGGTTGAGGTACAGTAGGAGGGGTAGCTGGGTAGATGGACAGTAGGAGGGGTAGCTGGGTAGAGGGACAGTAGATAGGGTAGATGGGTAGAGGGACAGTAGGAGGGGTAGCTGGTAGAGGGACAGTAGATAGGGTAGATGGGTAGAGGTACAGTAGGAGGGGTAGCTGGGTAGAGGTACAGTAGATAGGGTAGATGGGTAGAGGTACAGTAGGAGGGGTAGATGGGTAGAGGGACAGTAGGAGGGGTAGCTGGGTAGAGGGACAGTAGTTAGGGTAGATGGGTAGAGGTACAGTAGAAGGGGTAGCTAGGTAGTTGGGTAAAGGTACAGTAGGAGGGGTAGCTGGGTTGAGGTACAGTAGGAGGGGTAGCTGGGTAGAGGTACAGTAGGAGGGGTAGATGGGTAGAGGGACTTTAGGAGGGGTAGCTGGGTAGAGGGACAGTAGATAGCGTAGATGGGTAGAGGTACAGTAGGAGGGGTAGCTGGGTAGAGGGACAGTAGATAGGGTAGATGGGTAGAGGTACAGTAGGAGGGGTAGCTGGGTAGAGGGACAGTAGATATGGTAGATGGGTAGAGGTACAGTAGGAGGGGTAGATGGGTAGAGGGACAGTAGGAGGGGTAGCTGGGTAGAGGGACAGTAGGAGGGGTAGCTGGGAAGAGGGACAGTAGATAGGGTAGATGGGTAGAGGTACAGTAGGAGGGGTAGCTGGGTAGAGGTACAGTAGGAGGGGTAGCTGGGTAGAGGGACAGTAGGAGGGTTAGCTGTGTAGAGGGACAGTAGATAGGGTAGATGGGTAGAGGTACAGTAGGAGGGGTAGCTGGGTAGAGGTACAGTAGGAGGGGTAGCTGGGTAGAGGGACAGTAGGAGGGGTGGCTGGGTAGAGGGACAGTAGGAGGTGTAGCTGGGTAGAGGGACAGTAGGATGGGTAGTTGGGTAGAGGGACAGTAGGAGGGGTAGCTGGGTAGAGGGACAGTAGATAGGGTAGATGGGTAGAGGTACAGTAGGAGGGGTAGCTAGGTAGCTGGGTAGAGGTACAGTAGGAGGGTAGCTGTGTAGAGGTACAGTAGCAGGGGTAGCTGGGTAGAGGGACAGTATATAGGGTAGATGTGTAGAGGGACAGTAGGAGGGGTAGCTGGGTAGAGGGACAGTAGATAGGGTAGATGGGTAGAGGTACAGTAGGAGGGGTAGATGGGTAGAGGGACTTTAGGAGGGGTAGCTGGGTAGAGGGACAGTAGATAGGGTAGATGGGTAGAGGTACAGTAGGAGGGGTAGCTGGGTAGAGGGACAGTAGATAGGGTAGATGGGTAGAGGTACAGTAGGAGGGGTAGCTGGGTAGAGGGACAGTAGATAGGGTAGATGGGTAGAGGTAGAGTAGGAGGGGTAGATGGGTAGAGGGACAGTAGGAGGGGTAGCTGGGTAGAGGGACAGTAGGAGGGGTAGCTGGGTAGAGGGACAGTAGATAGGGTAGATGGGTAGAGGTACAGTAGGAGGGGTAGCTGGGTAGAGGTACAGTAGGAGGGGTAGCTGGGTAGAGGGACAGTAGGAGGGGTAGCTGGGTAGAGGGACAGTAGATAGGGTAGATGGGTAGAGGTACAGTAGGAGGGGTAGCTGGGTAGAGGTACAGTAGGAGGGGTAGCTGGGTAGAGGGACAGTAGGAGGGGTAGCTGGGTAGAGGGACAGTAGATAGGGTAGATGGGTAGAGGTACAGTAGATAGGGTAGATGGGTAGAGGTACAGTAGAAGGGGTAGCTGGGTAGAGAGACAGTAGGAGGGTAAGCTGGGTAGAGGGACAGTAGGAGGGGTAGCTGGGTAGAGGGACAGTAGGAGGGGTAGTTGGGTAGAGGGACAGTAGGAGGGGTAGCTGGGTAGAGGGACAGTAGATAGGGTAGATGGGTAGAGGTACAGTAGGAGGGGTAGCTGGGTAGCTGGGTAGAGGTACAGTAGGAGGGTAGCTGGGTAGAGGTACAGTAGCAGGGGTAGCTGGGTAGAGGGACAGTATATAGGGTAGATGTGTAGAGGGACAGTAGGAGGGGTAGCTGGGTAGAGGAACAGTAGATAGGGTAGATGGGTAGAGGTACAGTAGGAGGGGTAGCTGGGTAGAGGGACAGTAGATAGGGTAGATGGGTAGAGGTACAGTAGGAGGGGTAGCTGGGTAGAGGGACAGTAGATAGGGTAGATGGGTAGAGGTACAGTAGGAGGGGTAGCTGGGTAGCTGGGTAGAGGTACAGTAGGAGGGTTATCTGGGTAGAGGTACAGTAGGAGGGGTAGCTGTGCAGAGGTACAGTAGGTGGGGTAGCTGGGTAGCTGGGTAGAGGTACAGTAGGAGGGGTAGCTGGGTAGAGGGACAGTAGGAGGGGTAGCTGGGTAGAGGGACAGTAGGAGGGGTAGCTGAGTAGAGGAACAGTAGGAGGGGTAGCTGGGTAGTTGGGTAGAGGTACAGTAGGAGGGGTAGCTGGGTAGAGGGACAGTAGGAGGGGTAGCTGGGTAGAGGGACAGTAGATAGGGTAGATGGGTAGAGGGACAGTAGGAGGGGTAGCTGGTAGAGGGACAGTAGATAGGGTAGATGGGTAGAGGGACAGTAGGAGGGGTAGCTGGGTAGAGGGACAGTAGATAGGGTAGATGGGTAGAGGTACAGTAGAAGGGGTAGCTAGGTAGTTGGGTAAAGGTACAGTAGGAGGGGTAGCTGGGTTGAGGTACAGTAGGAGGGGTAGCTGGGTAGAGGGACAGTTGGAGGGGTAGCTGGGTAGAGGGACAGTAGGAGGGGTAGCTGGGTAGAGGGACAGTAGATAGGGTAGATGGGTAGAGGTACAGTAGGAGGGGTAGCTGGGTAGAGGTACAGTAGGAGGGGTAGATGGGTAGAGGGACAGTAGGAGGGGTAGCTGGTAGAGGGACAGTAGATAGGGTAGATGGGTAGAGGTACAGTAGGAGGGGTAGCTGGGTAGAGGTACAGTAGATAGGGTAGATGGGTAGAGGTACAGTAGGAGGGGTAGATGGGTAGAGGGACAGTAGGAGGGGTAGCTGGGTAGAGGGACAGTAGTTAGGGTAGATGGGTAGAGGTACAGTAGAAGGGGTAGCTAGGTAGTTGGGTAAAGGTACAGTAGGAGGGGTAGCTGGGTTGAGGTACAGTAGGAGGGGTAGCTGGGTAGAGGTACAGTAGGAGGGGTAGATGGGTAGAGGGACTTTAGGAGGGGTAGCTGGGTAGAGGGACAGTAGATAGCGTAGATGGGTAGAGGTACAGTAGGAGGGGTAGCTGGGTAGAGGGACAGTAGATAGGGTAGATGGGTAGAGGTACAGTAGGAGGGGTAGCTGGGTAGAGGGACAGTAGATATGGTAGATGGGTAGAGGTACAGTAGGAGGGGTAGATGGGTAGAGGGACAGTAGGAGGGGTAGCTGGGTAGAGGGACAGTAGGAGGGGTAGCTGGGAAGAGGGACAGTAGATAGGGTAGATGGGTAGAGGTACAGTAGGAGGGGTAGCTGGGTAGAGGTACAGTAGGAGGGGTAGCTGGGTAGAGGGACAGTAGGAGGGTTAGCTGTGTAGAGGGACAGTAGATAGGGTAGATGGGTAGAGGTACAGTAGGAGGGGTAGCTGGGTAGAGGTACAGTAGGAGGGGTAGCTGGGTAGAGGGACAGTAGGAGGGGTGGCTGGGTAGAGGGACAGTAGGAGGTGTAGCTGGGTAGAGGGACAGTAGGATGGGTAGTTGGGTAGAGGGACAGTAGGAGGGGTAGCTGGGTAGAGGGACAGTAGATAGGGTAGATGGGTAGAGGTACAGTAGGAGGGGTAGCTAGGTAGCTGGGTAGAGGTACAGTAGGAGGGTAGCTGTGTAGAGGTACAGTAGCAGGGGTAGCTGGGTAGAGGGACAGTATATAGGGTAGATGTGTAGAGGGACAGTAGGAGGGGTAGCTGGGTAGAGGGACAGTAGATAGGGTAGATGGGTAGAGGTACAGTAGGAGGGGTAGATGGGTAGAGGGACTTTAGGAGGGGTAGCTGGGTAGAGGGACAGTAGATAGGGTAGATGGGTAGAGGTACAGTAGGAGGGGTAGCTGGGTAGAGGGACAGTAGATAGGGTAGATGGGTAGAGGTACAGTAGGAGGGGTAGCTGGGTAGAGGGACAGTAGATAGGGTAGATGGGTAGAGGTAGAGTAGGAGGGGTAGATGGGTAGAGGGACAGTAGGAGGGGTAGCTGGGTAGAGGGACAGTAGGAGGGGTAGCTGGGTAGAGGGACAGTAGATAGGGTAGATGGGTAGAGGTACAGTAGGAGGGGTAGCTGGGTAGAGGTACAGTAGGAGGGGTAGCTGGGTAGAGGGACAGTAGGAGGGGTAGCTGGGTAGAGGGACAGTAGATAGGGTAGATGGGTAGAGGTACAGTAGGAGGGGTAGCTGGGTAGAGGTACAGTAGGAGGGGTAGCTGGGTAGAGGGACAGTAGGAGGGGTAGCTGGGTAGAGGGACAGTAGATAGGGTAGATGGGTAGAGGTACAGTAGATAGGGTAGATGGGTAGAGGTACAGTAGAAGGGGTAGCTGGGTAGAGAGACAGTAGGAGGGGAAGCTGGGTAGAGGGACAGTAGGAGGGGTAGCTGGGTAGAGGGACAGTAGGAGGGGTAGTTGGGTAGAGGGACAGTAGGAGGGGTAGCTGGGTAGAGGGACAGTAGATAGGGTAGATGGGTAGAGGTACAGTAGGAGGGGTAGCTGGGTAGCTGGGTAGAGGTACAGTAGGAGGGTAGCTGGGTAGAGGTACAGTAGCAGGGGTAGCTGGGTAGAGGGACAGTATATAGGGTAGATGTGTAGAGGGACAGTAGGAGGGGTAGCTGGGTAGAGGAACAGTAGATAGGGTAGATGGGTAGAGGTACAGTAGGAGGGGTAGCTGGGTAGAGGGACAGTAGATAGGGTAGATGGGTAGAGGTACAGTAGGAGGGGTAGCTGGGTAGAGGGACAGTAGATAGGGTAGATGGGTAGAGGTACAGTAGGAGGGGTAGCTGGGTAGCTGGGTAGAGGTACAGTAGGAGGGTTATCTGGGTAGAGGTACAGTAGGAGGGGTAGCTGTGCAGAGGTACAGTAGGTGGGGTAGCTGGGTAGCTGGGTAGAGGTACAGTAGGAGGGGTAGCTGGGTAGAGGGACAGTAGGAGGGGTAGCTGGGTAGAGGGACAGTAGGAGGGGTAGCTGAGTAGAGGAACAGTAGGAGGGGTAGCTGGGTAGTTGGGTAGAGGTACAGTAGGAGGGGTAGCTGGGTTGAGGTACAGTAGGAGGGGTAGCTGGGTAGAGGGACAGTAGGAGGGGTAGCTGGGTAGAGGGACAGTAGATAGGGTAGATGGGTAGAGGGACAGTAGGAGGGGTAGCTGGTAGAGGGACAGTAGATAGGGTAGATGGGTAGAGGGACAGTAGGAGGGGTAGCTGGGTAGAGGGACAGTAGATAGGGTAGATGGGTAGAGGTACAGTAGAAGGGGTAGCTAGGTAGTTGGGTAAAGGTACAGTAGGAGGGGTAGCTGGGTTGAGGTACAGTAGGAGGGGTAGCTGGGTAGAGGGACAGTTGGAGGGGTAGCTGGGTAGAGGGACAGTAGATAGGGTAGATGGGTAGAGGGACAGTAGGAGGGGTAGCTGGGTAGAGGGACAGTAGATAGGGTAGATGGGTAGAGGTACAGTAGGAGGGGTAGATGGGTAGAGGGACAGTAGGAGGGGTAGCTGGGTAGAGGGACAGTAGATAGCGTAGATGGGTAGAGGGACAGTAGGAGGGGTAGCTGGGTAAAGGGACAGTAGATAGGGTAGATGGGTAGAGGTACAGTAGGAGAGGTAGCTGGGTAGAGGGACAGTAGATAGGGTAGATGGGTAGAGGTACAGTAGGAGGGGTAGATGGGTAGAGGGACAGTAGGAGGGGTAGCTGGGTAGAGGGACAGTAGGAGGGGTAGCTGGGTAGAGGGACAGTAGGAGGGGTAGCTGGGTAGAGGGACAGTAGGAGGGGTAGCTGGGTAGAGGGGCAGTAGGAGGGGTAGCTGGGTAGAGGGACAGTAGGAGGGGTAGCTGGGTAGAGGGGCAGTAGGAGGGGTAGCTGGGATGGAAGCCCAGAATAGTCCATATGGATCCATTCACAGGGCTGAGCTGTTCGGAAGACAGAATGGCAGTTTCCAAAGCAACTTGCTATGGTGGAGGACTGAGGGCCATAATGGTGTGTGTGTGTGTGTGTGTGTGTGTGTGTGTGTGTGTGTGTGTGTGTGTGTGTGTGTGTGTGTGTGTGTGTGTGTGTGTGTGTGTGTGTGTGTGATTTACTGCATTCATAAGACACTTAATGAAATCTACATATTTGTAGTGGATGATATGAGAGTTCCCTTCATACATTGTAGCAATAATGAATGTTAATTAACTAACAGGGGCTACATCAGATCCATTACCTGTGACTGTAGAAGGCTCTACATCAGATCCATTACCCATCACTGTAGAAGGCTCTACATCAGGTCCATTACTCATCACTGTAGAAGGCTCTACATCAGGTCCATTACCTGTCACTGTAGAAGGCTCTACATCAGATCCATTACCCATCACTGTAGAAGGCTCTACATCAGATCCATTACCCATCACTGTAGAAGGCTCTAGATCAGATCCATTACCCATCACTGTAGAAGGCTCTAAATCAGATCCATTACCCATCACTGTAGAAGGCTCTACATCAGATCCATTACCCATCACTGTAGAAGGCTCTACATCAGGTCCATTACTCATCACTGTAGAAGGCTCTACATCAGATCCATTACCCATCACTGTAGAAGGCTCTACATCAGCTTCATTACTCATCACTGTAGAAGGCTCTACATAAGGTCCATTACCTGTCACTGTAGAAGGCTCTACATCAGATCCATTACCCATCACTGTAGAAGGCTCTACATCAGATCCATTACCCATCACTGTAGAAGGCTCTAGATCAGATCCATTACCCATCACTGTAGAAGGCTCTATATCAGATCCATTACCCATCACTGTAGGAGGCTCTACATCAGATCCATTACCCGTCACTGTAGAAGGCTCTACATCCGATCCATTATCTGTCACTGTAGAAGGCTCTACATCAGATCCATTACCCATCACTGTAGAAGGCTCTACATCAGATCCATTACCCATCACTGTAGAAGGCTCTACATCAGATCCATTACCCATCACTATAGAAGGCTCTACATCAGATCCATTACCCATCACTGTAGAAGGCTCTACATCAGGTCCATTACTCATCACTGTAGAAGGCTCTACATCAGATCCATTACCCATCACTGTAGAAGGCTCTACATCAGGTCCATTACTCATCACTGTAGAAGGCTCTACATCAGGTCCATTACCTGTCACTGTAGAAGGCTCTACATCAGATCCATTACCCATCACTGTAGAAGGCTCTACATCAGATCCATTACCCATCAATGTAGAAGGCTCTAGATCAGATCCATTACCCATCACTGTAGAAGGCTCTATATCAGATCCATTACCCATCACTGTAGAAGGCTCTACATCAGATCCATTACCCGTCACTGTAGAAGGCTCTACATCAGATCCATTATCCGTCACTGTAGAAGGCTCTACATCAGATCCATTACCCATCACTGTAGAAGGCTCTACATCCTCCACCAGCCAACCAGTAGTAACATTAACATGATGCTTTATCTGGACGTGGTTCTACAGGACCTCCACCAGCCAACCAGTAGTAACATTAACATGATGCTTTATCTGGACGTGGTTCTATAGGACCTCCACCAGCCAAAGCCAAGTAGTAACATGAACATGATGCCTTCTAATTGCAGTCACTGCACTCATAATATACAGGAGAACGATCGCCTAATGCGAGGATAGCCGTGCAGCAAGCCAAGCATCAGACGCAATAGTTAGGCAAGGGTAATTTCACTGTAGGAAAGGATGTAACAGCATCTGTGCCACCAGTAAGTACAGAGAGTAACATTAGTACAAATCCCCTCGCACTGTCCATGCAGCCGGACAACTTTCTCATGGCTTCTGGAGGGAAATGCTGTAGGAATGCTCAACCGTTGTCGCTCATTCAGCCGACAGACATTTTCAACCATAGCATCTCCCACCTGTAGCACACGCTCCAGCAGGTACATCTCTCTAGTCACCCCCAAAACCAATTCTTTCTTTGGCCGCCTCTCTTTCCAGTTCTCTGCTGCCAATGACTGGAACGAACTACAAAAAATCTCTGAAACTGGAAACACTTATCTCCCTCACTAGCTTTAAGCACCAACTGTCAGAGCAGCTCACAGATTACTGCACCTGTACATAGCCCACCTATAATTTAGCCCTATCAACTACCTCTTGCCCTACTGTATTTTATTTATTTATTTATTTTGCTCCTTTGCACCCCATTATTTTTGTTTCTATTTTGCACATTCTTCCACTGCAAATCTACCATTCCAGCGTTTTACTTGCTATATTGTATTTACTTTGCCACCATGGCCTTTTTGCCTTTACCTCCCTTCTCACCTCATTTGCTCACATCGTATATAGACTTGTTTATACTGTATTATTGACTGTATGTTTGTTTTACTCCATGTGTAACTCTGTGTCGTTGTATCTGTCGAACTGCTTTGCTTTATCTTGGCCAGGTCGCAATTGTAAATGAGAACTTGTTCTCAACTTGCCTACCTGGTTAAATAAAGGTAAAATAAATAAATATATTTAAAAAAAACGGTTTTAAGCAGCGAGTCGGAGTCAGAGGCCAGCCTTCTCTGGTCTCCACTCCTCCCGTTACGGGGTCTGAGATGTCGAAGCTCCCCACCATTAGCTCTGACAAATTGACAACTCTAGTCATTGGTGACTCCATTACCCGCAGTATTAGACTTAAAACGAATCGTCCAGCGATCATACACTGTTTACCAGGGGGCAGGGCTACCGACGTTAAGGCTAATCTCTGCCTCAAACCCTATTACAGCGGCTGAGTCACTGGTTTACTGGTGCTCTTCCATGCCCTCCCTAGGAGGGGTGCGTCACTTCAGTGGGTTGAGTCGCTGACGTGGTCTTCCTGTCTGGGTTGCCGCCCCCCCTTGGGTTTGTGCCATGGTGGAGATCTTCATGGGCCTTGTCTCAGGATGGTAAATTGGTGGTTGGAGATATCCCTCTAGTGGTGTGGGGCTGTGCTTTGGCAAGGTGGGTGGGGTTATATTCTGCCTGTTTGGCCCTGTCTGGAAGTATCGTCGGACGGGGCCACAGTGTCTGTGGTGTGTCTGTGTCTGTGGTGTCACAGTGTCTCAGCCTCCAGTATTTATGCTGCAGTAGTTTATGTGTCAGGGGGATAGGGTCAGTATGTTATATCTGGAGTATTTCTCCTGTCTTATCTGGGGTCCTGTGTGAATTTAAGTATGCTCTCTCTACTTCTCTCTCTCCTTTTCTATCTTTCTTTCTTTCTCTCTCGGAGGACCTGAGCCCTAGGACCATGCCTCAGGACTACTTGGCCTGATGACTCCTTGCTGTCCCCAGTCCACCTGGCCGTGCTGCTGCTCCAGTTTCAACTGTTTTGACTGCGGCTATGGAATCCTGACCTGTTCACCGGACGTGCTACCTGTCCCAGACCTGCTGTTTTCAGCTCTCGAGAGACAGCAGGAGCGGTAGAGATACTCTCAATGATCGGCTATGAAAAGCCAACTGACATTTAATCCTGAGGTGCTGACTTGTTGCACCCTCGACAACCACTGTGATTATTATTATTTGACCATGCTGGTCATTTATGAACATTTGAACATCTTGACCATGTTCTGTTATAATCTCCACCCGGCACAGCCAGAAGAGGACTGGCCACCCCTCATAGCCTGGTTCCTCTCTAGGTTTCTTCCTAGGTTCTGGCCTTTCTAGGGAGTTTTTCCTAGCCACCGTGCTTCTACACCTGCATTGCTTGCTGTTTGGGGTTTTAGGCTGGGTTTCTGTACAGCACTTTGAGATATCAGCTGATGTACGAAGGGCTTTATAAATACATTTGACTGATTGATTGATCCCTGTAGAAGGTTTTACATCAGATCCATTACCATTATTGATCACTGTAAAAGGCTAAACAGACATGGCCTTAACAGTGTTCTTTGTCCAGAGGAAATGATTGAATAGAATATATTCAAGAGATTGGAAATATTTCACTGCATTAGCAATAATTTCCTCTGTGTAGAAAGCAAAGTATGGTCACAAATATATTGTACACTGATCTACTTAGATATGTGATGGTCTGGAAAAAAAGGAAATGCATTATCTTAAGGTTTTCCTTTCCATTAAATACAATAAGTTCAACATTAAAGTGAATACATTAGACTTTGATATTGTGTATGAAAACACAAGGTTTTTCCACCATTCCGCTCTCATCTTCAGGGTTGCCTGCTGAAGCTTGTTCTACACTACACACTCAAACATCCCTGGGGCAAAAGGGCTCATCTCTTCCCAACCCCCACCTCTCTATCTGCTCTTCTCTTCTCTTCCCAACCCCCACCTCTCTATCTGCTCTTCTCTTCTCTTCCCAACCCCCACCTCTCTATCTGCTCTTCTCTTCTCTTCCCAACCCCCACCTCTCTATCTGCTCTTCTCTTCTCTTCCCAACCCCCACCTCTCTATCTGCTCTTCTCTTCTCTTCCCAACCCCCACCTCTCTATCTGCTCTTCTCTTCTCTTCCCAACCCCCACCTCTCTATCTGCTCTTCTCTTCTCCACCCAACCCCCACCTCTCTATCTGCTCTTCTCTTCTCCACCCAACCCCCACCTCTCTATCTGCTCTTCTCTTCTCTTCCCAACCCCCACCTCTCTATCTGCTCTTCTCTTCCCAACCCCCAC
>NC_143039.1:78538614-78548614 GCF_057628025.1 Oncorhynchus mykiss
GAGGCAGGTAGCCTAGTGGTTAGAGTGTAGAGGAGGCAGGGTAGTCTAGTGGTTAGAATGTAGAGGAGGCAGGGTAGTCTAGTGGTTAGAGTGTAGAGGAGGCAGGTAGCCTAGTGGTTAGAGTGTAGAGGAGGCAGGGTAGCCTAGTGGTTAGAGTGTAGAGGAGGCAGGTATCCTAGTGGTTAGAGTGTACAGGAGGCAGGGTAGTCTAGTGGTTAGAGTGTAGAGGAGGCAGGGTAGTCTAGTGGTTAGAGTGTAGAGGAGGCAGGGTAGTCAATTGGTTAGAGTGTAGAGGTGGCAGGTAGTCTAGTGGTTAGAGTGTAGAGGAGGCAGGTAGCCTAGTGTTTAGAGGGTTGAGCCAGTAACCAAAGTTTGCTGAATCGAATCCTTGAGCTGATAAGGTAAAAATCTCTAATTCTGCCTCTGAACTAGGCAGTTAAACCACCGTTCCCCGGTAGGCCGTGATTGTAAATAAAACAAATATTTACTGTCTTGCCTAGTTGAATAAAACATTAGTTTATAAAGCCATTTTTAAATCAGCAGATGTCACAAAGTACAATACAGAAACCCAGCTGGGTAGAGAGGAACCAGGCTCTGAGGGGTGGCCAGTTCTATTCTGGCTGTGCTGGGTAGAGAGGAACCAGGCTCTGAGGGGTGGCCATTTCTCTTCTGGTTGTACTGGGTAGAGAGGAACCAGGCTCTGAGGGGTGACCAGTTCTCTTCTGGCTGTGCTGGGTAGAGAGGAACCAGGCTCTGAGGGGTGGCCAGTCCTCTTCTGGCTGTGCTGGGTAGAGAGGAACCAGGCTCTGAGGGGTGGCCAGTTCTCTACTGGCTGTGCTGGGTAGAGAGGAACCAGGCTCTGAGGGGTGGCCAGTTCTCTTCTAGCTGTGCTGGGTAGAGAGGAACCAGGCTCTGAGGGGTGGCCAGTTCTCTTCTGGCTGTGCTGGGTAGAGAGGAACCAGGCTCTGAGGGGTGGCCAGTTCTCTACTGGCTGTGCTGGGTAGAGAGGAACCAGGCTCTGAGGGGTGGCCATTTCTCTACTGGCTGTGCTGGGTAGAGAGGAACCAGGCTCTGAGGGGTGGCCAGTTCTCTACTGGCTGTGCTGGGTAGAGAGGAACCAGGCTCTGAGGGGTGACCAGTTCTCTACTGGCTGTGCTGGGTAGAGAGGAACCAGGCTCTGAGGGGTGGCCAGTTCTCTACTGGCTGTGCTGGGTAGAGAGGAACCAGGCTCTGAGGGGTGGCCATTTCTCTTCTAGCTGTGCTGGGTAGAGAGGAACCAGGCTCTGAGGGGTGGCCAGTCCTCTTCTGGCTGTGCTGGGTAGAGAGGAACCAGGCTCTGAGGGGTGACCAGTTCTCTTCTGGCTGTGCTGGGTAGAGATGAACCAGGCTCTGAGGGGTGGCCAGTTCTCTTCTGGCTGTGCTGGGTAGAGAGGAACCAGGCTCTGAGGGGTGGCCAGTTCTCTTCTGGCTGTGCCTGGGTAGAGAGGAACCAGGCTCTGAGGGGTGGCCAGTCCTCTTCTGGCTGTGCTGGGTAGAGGGGAACCAGGCTCTGAGGGGTGGCCAGTTCTCTTCTGGCTGTGCCTGGGTAGAGGGGAACCAGGCTCTGAGGGGTGGCCAGTCCTCTTCTGGCTGTGCTAGGTAGAGAGGAACCAGGCTCTGAGGGGTGGCCAGTTCTCTTCTGGCTGTGCTGGGTAGAGAGGAACCAGGCTCTGAGGGGTGGCCAGTTATCTTCTGGCTGTGCTGGGTAGAGAGGAACCAGGCTCTGAGGGGTGGCCATTTCTCTTCTGGCTGTGCTGGGTAGAGAGGAAACAGGCTCTGAGGGGTGGCCAGTTATCTTCTGGCTGTGCTGGGTAGAGAGGAACCAGGCTCTGAGGGGTGACCAGTTCTCTTCTGGCTGTGCTGGGTAGAGAGGAAACAGGCTCTGAGGGGTGACCAGTTCTCTTCTGGCTGTGCTGGGTAGAGAGGAACCAGGCTCTGAGGGGTGACCAGTTCTCTTCTGGCTGTGCTGGGTAGAGAGGAAACAGGCTCTGAGGGGTGACCAGTTCTCTTCTGGCTGTGCTGGGTAGAGAGGAAACAGGCTCTGAGGGGTGGCCAGTTCTCTTCTGGCTGTACTGGGTAAGAGGAACCAGGCTCTGAGGGGTGGCCAGTTCTTTTCTGACTGGGTTATAACAGTACATGGCGTGAACAAAAAAAATCTCAGCCTTGAAAACTTCCCACTCACTTTTTATGGTGACAACAGCACTCTTTCTTCACTGGTTAATTAGAAACTACTGGCATTAGGACACTGCACACAAAATACAATTTTATTATATGTTCTACATTTCGTATTTATGAATTTTCAGTTTTACAAACAGACAGATAATGACAGCACTACATAGAGAATACCCCCCCCCCCCCCCCCCCCACTTCAACAGGAGACTGAAAACAAAAAGAGAAATACAAAACAGAACAGCTCTTGAAACTTCTTCAGGATTGGTCGGTTGGTCCCCTGCGGGATTGTTGAGCTAACGTAGGCTAATGCGATGAGGTAACAAGAGAATTTCACAGGACATATCTGACATTGGTAGAAAGCTTAAATTCTTGTTAATATAACTGCTCTGTCCAATTTGCAGTAGCTATTAGAGTGGAAGAATACCATGGTATTCGTTGAGGAAAGTGCACTGTTTTGAACATGAAAAGTTATTAATAAACAAATTAGGCACATTTGGGCAGTCTTGATACAAATTTTTTAACAGAAATGCAATGGTTCATTGGATCAGTCTAAAACTTTGCACATACACTGCTGTCATCTAGTGGCCAAAATCTAAATTTCACCTTGGCTGGAATAATACATTGATAATACACTAATAATACATTAATAATACATTAATAATACATTAATAATATATTAATACTACATTAATAATACATTAATAATACATTAATATATTAATAATACATTAATAATACATTAATAATACATTAATACATTAATAATACATTAATACATTAATAATATATTAATAATACATTAATAATATATTAATATATTAATAATACATTAATAATACATTAATAATACATTAATAATACATTAATAATACATTAATAATACATTAATAATATATTAATATATTAATAATACATTAATAATACATTAATAATATATTAATAATATATTAATACTACATTAATAATACATTAATAATACATTAATACATTAATAATACATTAATACATTAATAATATATTAATAATACATTAATAATACATTAATAATATATTAATACTACATTAATAATACATTAATAATACATTAATACATTAATAATACATTAATACATTAATAATATATTAATAATACATTAATAATATATTAATACTACATTAATAATACATTAATAATACATTAATACATTAATAATACATTAATACATTAATAATACATTAATACATTATTAATATATTAATAATACATTAATAATACATTAATAATATATTAATAATACATTAATAATACATTAATAATATATTAATAATACATTAATAATATATTAATAATACATTAATAATACATTAATAATATATTAATAATACATTAATAATACATTAATAATACATTAATAATACATTAATAATACACTAATAATACATTAATAATACATTAATAATACATTAATAATACATTAATACATTAATAATACATTAATACATTAATAATATATTAATAATACATTAATAATACATTAATAATATATTAATACTACATTAATAATACATTAATAATACATTAATACATTAATAATACATTAATACATTAATAATATATTAATAATACATTAATAATATATTAATACTACATTAATAATACATTAATAATACATTAATACATTAATAATACATTAATAAATTAATAATACATTAATACATTATTAATATATTAATAATACATTAATAATACATTAATAATATATTAATAATACATTAATAATACATTAATAATATATTAATAATACATTAATAATATATTAATAATACATTAATAATACATTAATAATATATTAATAATACATTAATAATACATTAATAATACATTAATAATACATTAATACATTAATAATACATTAATACATTAATAATACATTAATACATTAATAATATATTAATAATACATTAATAATACATTAATAATATATTAATAATACATTAATAATACATTAATAATACATTAATAATACATTAATAATACATTAATAATACATTAATACATTAATAATACATTAATACATTAATAATACATTAATACATTAATAATACATTAATACTACATTAATAATACATTAATATATTAATAATACATTAATAATACATTAATAATACATTAATACATTAATAATATATTAATAATACATTAATAATACATTAATAATACACTAATAATACATTAATAATACATTAATAATACATTAATAATACATTCTCTTGCATTTCAAAGACGAGGGTACAAAAATAATACAAAAGAACGGCTGTTTTTTTATTTTTTACTATCTTTGTTTTATCTTTTACCAGATCTAATGTGTTCCACCTTGCTTCATTGATATTCAACATACAAATGTTTTAAGATTCTGCTCAGCATTCAAAATAATGACTGTGGGTTACAGGTTGTATGTCATGTTGCCCATCATCACGTGAAATACACAATATTTTTATTTATTTCACCTTTATTTAACCAGGTAGGCAAGTTGAGAACAAGTTCTCATTTACAATTGCGACCTGATATAAAGGACTGCCATGTCTCAAAATGTGGTATATTTACGCCAACGTAGTTTCTTATCTGAAGATGTCGGAAGAAGTACACTTCAACGAACGAATGTGTCAATGTAATGGTCTGCAATAGTAGGAATGCCCTTTCTACCTTACTGTCTACCTTACTGTCTACCTCACTGTCTACCTCACTGTCTACCCTACTGTCTACCCTACTGTCTACCTCACTGTCTACCCTACTGTCTACCCTACTGTCTACCTTAATGTCTACCCTGCTGTTTACCTCACTGTCTACACTACTGTCTACCTTACTATCTACTCTACTGTTTACCTTACTGTCTACCTCACTGTCTACCCTACTGTCTACCCTACTGTCTACCTTACTGTCTACCCTGCTGTCTACCTCACTCTCTACCCTACTGTCTACCTCACTGTCTACCATACTGTCTACCTTACTGTCTACCTCACTGTCTACCCTACTGTCTACCCTACTGTCTACCTCACTGTCTACCTTACTGTCTACCTTACTGTCTACCCTACTGTCTACCCTACTGTCTACCTCACTGTCTACCCTACTGTCTACCTCACTGTCTACCGTACTGTCTACCTTACTGTCTACCCTACTGTCTACCTTACTGTCTACCTCACTGTCTACCCTACTGTCTACCCTACTGTCTACCTTACTGTCTACCCTGCTGTCTACCTCACTCTCTACCCTACTGTCTAACTTACTGTCTACCTCACTGTCTATCCTACTGTCTACCTCACTGTCTACCTTAATGTCTACCCTACTGTCTACCCTACTGTCTACCTTACTGTCTACCCTACTGTCTACCTTACTGTCTACCTCACTGTCTACCCTACTGTCTTCCTCACTGTCTACCCTACTGTCTACCTTACTGTCTACCCTACTGTCTACCTGACTGTCTACCTTACTGTCTACCCTACTGTCTACCTTACTGTCTACCTCTCTGTCTACCCTACTGTCTATCTCACTGTCTACCCTACTGTCTACCCTACTGTCTACCTTACTGTCTACCTCACTGTCTACCCTACTGTCTACCCTACTGTCTACCTCACTGTCTACCTCACTGTCTACCTCACTGTCTACCTTACTGTCTACCTCACTGTCTACCCTACTGTCTACCCTACTGTCTACCCTACTGTCTACCCTACTGTCTACCTTACTGTCTACCTCACTGTCTACCCTACTGTCTACCCTACTGTCTACCTCACTGTCTACCTCACTGTCTACCTCACTGTTTACCCTACTGAGCCTTGAAGGGGTGGAGGGATTTACCAGGCCAAGGTATGAATCCTGCCGATAAACCAGAGCATTTGCAACCCTAAAGTGGCAGGGCTCATGCCCCCTAATTCTTTGGGCTTGATTATATGTTGTTGTTTTTTTATACTTTGTATCCCCACACAAAAGGCAAGATGATACACTCTCCAGATGTTAATGTTGCTCATCAACTTCTCTATCGTGACGAGATAGTTTAATTTATGCAAAATGTCGAATTGTTTAAAATGTAGTTTCTCAACAGATTATTTGGTATAAATATTAAATAGGAAATGATGTCGCTCTCCCAATCACACAGCAACCCGTACTGTTAAATATTGTACATAAACTAGCTATCTATTTAATGTGCTGGCATAATGTTGTCATCTTTAGCAGTAATTTACAATGTATCTGGAAATTAGACCGTGTCAGTTTCTGAACGAGAAAACAATGACACATTGTCGTGGATCTGTTAGCAGAACGCTTGAATTCAAAACCTAAATATGATGGACTGCCAACAAATTAGACTATTTTGACTCTATAACCAGTATGACAGGAAGTATTCAGACCCCTGTCAATTCAATTCAATTCAATTCAAGGGCTTTATTGGCATGGGAAACATGTGTTAACATTGCCAAAGCAAGTGAGGTAGACAACATACAAAGTGAATATAGAAAGTGAAAAACAACAAAAATTAACAGTAAACATTACACATACAGAGGTTTCAAAACAGTAAAGACATTACAAATGTCAATATATATATATATATATATATATACAGTGTTTTAACAATGTGCAAATGGTTAAAGGACACAAGATAAAATAAATAAGCATAAACATGGGTTGTATTTACAATGGTGTGTGTTCTTCACTGGTTGCCCTTTTCTCGTGGCAACAGGTCACAAATCTTGCTGCTGTGCTGTCTCTCTCTCTCTATCTCTCTCTCTCTCTCTCTCTGTCTCTCTCTCTCTCTGTCTCTCTCTCTCTCTGTCTCTCTCTCTCTCTCTCTCTCTGTCTCTCTGTCTCTCTGTTTCTCTCTCTCTCTGTGTCTCTCTCTCTCTCTGTCTCTGTCTCTCTCTCTCTCTCTCTCTCTCTGTCTCTCTTTCTCTCTGTTTCTCTCTCTCTGTCTCTCTGTCTCTCTGTTTCTCTCTCTCTCTCTGTCTCTCTGTCTCTCTGTCTCTCTCTCTCTCTCTCTGTCTCTCTGTTTCTCTCTCTCTCTCTGTCTCTCTCTCTCTCTGTCTCTGTCTCACTCTCTCTCTCTCTGGGGTCTGTGTGGTGGTGATGTCATGAGTCCGGGGTCAGAGAGGAAGAGGAGCCACGTTGACTCAGGCCCACGTCCCACACACACACACACACACACACACACACACACAGACAAAGACACAGACACATACACACACAGACACACACACACACACACACACACACACGCACACACACACACACACTTTGGGGCGGTTGGGCTAGTGGTTAGAGCGTTGGACTTGTGACCGAAAGGTTGCTAGATCTGTCATTGTAAATAAAAAAGTGTTCTTAACTGACTTACCTTAGATAAATAAAACAATAATACACACACACACAAACCCTCAGGTGCTTTTAAAGTCTACCGGGATAGTTGTACAGGTGCAGTGACTTGACCCCTTGACTCTTGACCTGTCAAGAGAGAGAGAGATGGAGAGAGAGAGAGGGAGAGAGAAAGAGACAGAGAGGCAGAGAGAGGCAGAGAGAGGCAGAGAGAGAGAGAGAGAGAGAGAGAGAGAGAGAGAGAGAGAGAGAGAGAGAGAGAGAGAGAGAGTAAGAGAGACAGAGAGAGACAGAGAGAGAGAGAGAGAGAGAGAGAGAGAGAGAGAGAGAGAGAGAGAGAGAGAGAGAGAGAGAGAGAGAGAGAGAGAGAGAGGTCGTAACAATAGGAAGTACAAAGTCCGTACAATTAAATTAACTTTTCATTCAGGCTGTAACACAACAGCATTTACAAAAAGTCTAAGTACTTTGATGCTAAAAAATATTATTTTTTAACAACAAAAAAATCTATAATAATATTATCTACCATTTGTCGTTAGAGAGAAGATCAATGGGATTTAATTTTAGAATCTAAAATAATTAGACATAGAAATAGTTTTCCAATGTTCATTTCATAAGCATCGCGGAATATATTCCTCACCTTTTCTGGCCTTGATGGGTTCATATTCCCCAAGGAGCCACACAACAAACTACCATGAACTTCTCATTTAATTAGACCTAGTAGTCTTGTAAACACTATATGTATGTTTTCCTCTACACACAATACCGCATAATGAACAAAAATGTTTGCACATTTATATTAAAAAACAGCCCCGGAAATATCATATTTACATAAGTATTCAGACCCTTTACTCAGTACTTTGTTGAAGCACCTTTGGCATTGATTACAACCTCGAGTCTTCTTGGGTATGACGCTACGAGAGAGAGAGAGACAGAGAGACAGAGAGGCAGAGAGACAGAGAGGCAGAGAGAGAGAGAGACAGAGAGGCAGAGAGACAGAGAGACAGAGAGGCAGAGAGGCAGAGAGAGTGTCGTGGAAATGTCCTTAATTTCCAAATGATGAGAGAGCAAATCACACACGAGTCAGAGTTATGCTTAATCTTCACCTTTAATAATAATTAAGCTTTTGCAATAGCATTTTGACTTTCAACAGTTCAGTATCTCTAATGAAAAGTTGAGAGTCCCAACATAATGGCAAATGGGTTCCTTTATAACAAAGATTCACCCCCTCTCAAGACGACATGACAAACCACAGGTCTTACACAAAGAAAAGGCTTTACTTCAGAGGAATATCCCCAAAGAAGACAGAGTTGGCTATAAATTATCGTTCAGTTTGGTCTCCTAAACAAAGCTCTTATCTCGTCCTTGGTACAAAATGGTACCAAGACATTACCACCACCCTATGATATATATCAAATTGTCATTTAGATAGAACCAATTCTAAATACAACCAATCCTGGACAAACTCACGGAGAGGAGAGTGGGGCTATAGGTCAAAATATATGTTTACACATGATGACCCCTTGACCTCTCCCCTCTCTGCGGCCCATGCAACTTAGTCTTGACATAGAACAGATAACTGCCAATGGCCACCACTATAGTACAACAAAATATGAGAAATAACTCTTAAGCATATCATGAAAATAAAACATCTTATCTATGTTACCCAACTAATTCTGATCATTCCCTAACAAGAGACAGAGAGTCAGAGAGGCAGAGACAGAGAGACAGAGAGGCAGAGAGAGACAGAGAGACAAGAGAGGCAGAGAGGCAGAGAGGCAGAGAGAGACAGAGACAGAGAGGCAGAGAGGCAGAGAGAGAGAGAGAGAGAGAGAGAGAGAGAGAGAGAGAGAGAGAGAGAGAGGCAGAGAGAGGCAGAGAGAGAGAGAGAGAGAGAGAGAGAGAGAGAGAGAGAGAGAGGCAGAGAGAGAGAGAGAGAGAGAGAGAGAGAGACCTGGCAGTGTTTCAGTTCTGGACACAAACCGATGCACCTGGCACCTATTGTTCAAAAGGCACTTCAATATTTTGTCTTGTCAAACTATGAATGGCACACATACAGTTGACGTTTACATACACTTATGTTGGAGTCATTAAAAATCGTTTTTTCAACCGCTCTACAAATTAGTGCACAAATGTCTTGTTAACAAACTATAGTTTTAGCAAGTCGGTTAGGAAGTCATTTTTCCAACAATTGTTTACAGACAGAATATTTCACTTATAATTTACTGTATCACATTTCCAGTGGGTCAGAAGTTTACATACTCTAAGTTGACTGTGCCTTTAAACAGCTTGGATAAATCCAGAAAATTATGTCATGGCTTTAGAAGCTTCTGATAGGCTAATTGAAATCATTTGAGTGAATTGGAGGTGTACCTGTGGAAGTATTTCAAGGCCTACCTTCAAACTCAGTGCCTCTTTGCTTGACATCATGGGAAAATCAAAAGAAATCAGCCAAGA
>NC_143039.1:78556114-78558614 GCF_057628025.1 Oncorhynchus mykiss
ATTCTTTATCTCTCGCAATAATTACATTTGTTCCTCTTGACTTCTTTGTGTGTGGGGGAGATATAGAGGGGGGGGATAGAGAAAGGGGGAGAGAGGGAGAGAGAGGGAGGGGGAAAGAGGGAGAGATAGAGGGGGAGAGAGAGTGGGGGGAGGGGGAGAGAGATGGGGAGGGGGAGAGTGGAAGAGAGATATGGGGGGAGAGAGAGAGAGGGGGATAGAGAGAGGTTTCCCTGCAATAGTGAAGGTGTAAACTTAGCAGTAGGAAGTCTGAACGGTATGTTTGACCTATCAGCTATCATTCAAATGAAAATGCAAGCAGAAAACCTAAGAACACGAACAACAATGACACGAGGTTTGATGAAGAATTCAACAACCTTTGAAAGAAAGGTAGAGAAACCTATCCAACCAAAAACTATATATCTAACCAACCAATCAAAAACACAGAGAACCAGAAAACCTTAGCTTACTCATTCACTATGGTGAATCACTAAAACAATACAGAAATACACTACAGAAAAAGAAGGAACAGCACGTCCAGTAATCAGCTCAATGTAACTGAAGAATCCATAGAATCAAAACACTTCTGGGGAAAATGGGCACTAGAACAGTCTGCAGCACCCAGCCTTACCCTACTGGACTCTGAACTCAAATGTCTACTGTTTGCTGATGATCTGGTGCTTCTGTCCCCAATAAAGGAAGGGCATTCAGCAGCACCTAGATCAGTCCCCAACCAGGAAGGGTCTTCAGCAGCACCTAGATCTGTCCCCAACCAAGGAGGACCTACAGCAGCACCTAGATCTGTCCCCAACCAAGGAGGGCCTTCAGCAGCACCTAGATCTGTCCCCAACCAAGGAGGGCCTTCAGCAGCACCTAGATCTGTCCCCAACCAAGAAGGGCCTTCAGCAGCACCTAGATCTGTCCCCGACCAAGGGGGTCCTTCAGCAGCACCTAGATCTGTCCCCAATAAAGGAGGGCATTCATGTGGCACCTAGATCGGTCCCCAATAAAGGAGGGCCTACAGCAGAACCTAGATCTTCTGCACAGATTAAATCAGACTTGGGCCCTGACGGTGAATATCAGTAAGAAAATAATAATGGTCTTCCAACAAAGGTCTAGTTGCCAGGTTAACAAATACAAATTATATCTTGACAACGCAGCCTAGAGCACACGAAGAATTCTACATCAACCTAAACATCAACACCATGAATTGTGAATTGATCTAAAAGACATGTCAAGAAGGGCCCTTCTATGTCATCAACAGGAACAAAAAACATTTCAATTGTGAGACAATTACCATCTGGATTTTAAAAAAATATACTTCGATCAGTGATAGATCCCATTGCCTCATATGGTTGTGAGGTCTGGATTCTACTCACCGACCAAGATTTCACAAAATGGGACAAGCACGCATTTGAGACTCTGCAAAAATATCCTTTGTGTACGATGCAACCCCCTCCAAAAATACAGAGCAGAATTAGGACTATATATCCACTTACGATCAAAATCCAGAAAAGAGCCTTTCAATTTTAACAACCAGCTACAAGGAAGTTACCCTTCAGCCCTTCAGCACAACTATACAAGTAGCCTAGTGGTAAGAGGCAGGGTAGCCTAGTGGTTAGAGCAGGTAGTCTAGTGGTTAGAGCAGGTAGTCTAGTGGTTAGAGCAGGTAGTCTAGTGGTTAGAGCAGGTAGCCTAGTGGTTAGAGCAGGTAGCCTAGTGGTAAGAGGCAGGGTAGCCTAGTGGTTAGAGCAGGTAACCTAGTGGTTAGAGCAGGTAACCTAGTGGTTAGAGGCAGGTAGCCTAGTGGTTAGAGCAGGTAGTCTAGTGGTTAGAGCAGGTAGCCTAGTGGTTAGAGCAGGTAGTCTAGTGGTTAGAGCAGGTAGCCTAGTGGTTAGAGCAGGTAGTCTAGTGGTTAGAGGCAGGTAGTCTAGTGGTTAGAGGCAGGTAGCCTAGTGGTTAGAGCACGTAGCCCGGTGGTTAGAGGCAGGTAGCCTAGTGGTTAGAGGCAGGTAGTCTAGTGGTTAGAGGCAGGTAGTCTAGTGGTTAGAGGCAGGTAGCCTAGTGGTTAGAGGCAGGTCGCCTAGTGGTTAGAGGCAGGTAGTCTAGTGGTTAGAGGCAGGTAGTCTAGTGGTTAGAGGCAGGTAGCCTAGTGGTTAGAGGCAGGTAGCCTAGTGGTTAGAGGCAGGTAGTCTAGTGGTTAGAGGCAGGTAGCCTAGTGGTTAGAGGCAGGGTAGTCTAGTGGTTAGAGGCAGGTAGCCTAGTGGTTAGAGCACATAGCCCGGTGGTTAGAGGCAGGTAGCCTAGTGGTTAGAGGCAGGTAGTCTAGTGGTTAGAGGCAGGTAGCCTAGTGGTAAAATCATTCGTTCTGCCCCCTGAACAAGGCAGTTACCCCACTGTTCCCCGGTAGGCCGTCATTGTAAAATAAGAATTTGTTCTTAACTGACTTGCCTAGTTAAATAAAGGTTAAATAAAAAAATAACAAATAATGAGAAAAATAACA
>NC_143039.1:78563614-78578614 GCF_057628025.1 Oncorhynchus mykiss
GTTAGGTCAGACCTCATCAGACCTCATCATCATGGTATGGTAGGACTATGTTAGGTCAGACCTCATCATCAGACCTCAACATTATGGTATGGTAGGACTATGTTAGGTCAGACCTCATCATCAGACCTCAACATCATGGTATGGTAGGACTATGTTAGGTCAGACCTCATCATCATGGTATGGTAGGACTATGTTAGGTCAGACCTCATCATCATGGTATGGTAGGACTATGTTAGGTCAGACCTCATCATCATGGTATGGTAGGACTATGTTAGGTCAGACCTCATCATCATGGTATGGTAGGAATACGTTAGATCAGACCTCATCATCATGGTATGGTAGGACTATGTTAGGTCAGACCTCATCATCATGGTATGGTAGGAATACGTTAGGTCAGACCTCATCATCAGACCTCAACATTATGGTATGGTAGGACTATGTTAGGTCAGACCTCATCATCAGACCTCATCATCATGGTATGGTAGGACTATGTTAGATCAGACCTCATCATCAGACCTCAACATTATGGTATGGTAGGACTATGTTAGATCAGACCTCATCATCATGGTATGGTAGGACTATGTTAGATCAGACCTCATCATCATGGTATGGTAGGACTATGTTAGGTCAGACCTCATCATCATGGTATGGTAGGAATACGTTAGGTCAGACCTCATCATCAGACCTCAACATTATGGTATGGTAGGACTATGTTAGGTCAGACCTCATCATCAGACCTCATCATCATGGTATGGTAGGACTATGTTAGGTCAGACCTCATCATCATGGTATGGTAGGACTATGTTAGATCAGACCTCATCATCATGGTATGGTAGGACTATGTTAGATCAGACCTCATCATCAGACCTCATCATCATGGTATGGTAGGACTATGTTAGATCAGACCTCATCATCAGACCTCAACATTATGGTATGGTAGGACTCTGTTAGATCAGACCTCATCATCAGACCTCAACATCATGGTATGGTAGGACTATGTTAGATCAGACCTCATCATCATGGTATGGTAGGACTATGTTAGATCAGACCTCATCATCAGACCTCATCATCATGGTATGGTAGGACTATGTTAGATCAGACCTCATCATCAGACCTCAACATTATGGTATGGTAGGACTATGTTAGGTCAGACCTCATCATCATGGTATGGTAGGACTATGTTAGGTCAGACCTCATCATCAGACCTCATCATCATGGTATGGTAGGACTATGTTAGGTCAGACCTCATCATCATGGTATGCCTCGTACTTATCCCCCATAAGGCTCTGGTCTAAAGTAGTGCACTAATTAGGGAATTGGGCACCATTTGGGACTCATCCCAAGGTTATGTTATGTCATCGTAATGGTATGCTTTTTACTCAAGTGCACGTTATAAAATCTTCATGGTCCTATTGCCTCGATCCTGACCTGTCCTTGACCTCAGAGTAGCCAATCATCTTGTAGATGAGGTAAAGATGGATCTCAGCTTAAGCCAATCATCTCGAAGAAGAGGGAAAGGCTGAGATTGCAGACACATTATTTACCAACACTGCCTCCGAAGCATTTGCCATAACTGCAAGCAGCAGAGATATGTACCCTTATAGCTATATCAATTATGAAGTATCATTATTAGCTGTAGGAATGGAGTGTTCTGCTCGCAGTATTGGGTTCAAATCAAATCAAATGTTATTTGTCACGTACGGCGAACACATCAGGTGTGTAGCTTACAGTGAAATGCCTGCCGACAAGCCCTTAACCAGCAATGCAGTTTTAAGAAAATACCAACAGAAGAAAAGTAAGAGATAAGAGAATAATAAATGATTAAAGAGCAGCAGTAAAATAGCAATAGCGGGGGGGAAATACAGGGTGTGTGGAGGCTATATACAGGGTGTTACGGTACAGAGTCAATGTGGAGGCTATATACAGGGTATTATGGTACAGAGTCAATGTGGAGGCTATATACAGGGTATTACGGTACAGAGTCAATGTGGAGGCTATATACAGGGTGTTACGGTACAGAGTCAATGTGGAGGCTATATACAGGGTATTACGGTACAGAGTCAATGTGGAGGCTATATACAGGGTATTACGGTACAGAGTCAATGTGGAGGCTATATACAGGGTGTTACGGTACAGAGTCAATGTGGAGGCTATATACAGGGTATTACGGTACAGAGTCAATGTGGAGGCTATATACAGGGTATTACGGTACAGAGTCAATGTGGAGGCTATATACAGGGTATTACGGTACAGAGTCAATGTGGAGGCTATATACAGGGTGTTACGGTACAGAGTCAATGTGGAGGCTATATACAGGGTATTACGGTACAGAGTCAATGTGGAGGCTATATACAGGGTATTACGGTACAGAGTCAATGTGGAGGCTATATACAGGGTATTACGGTACAGAGTCAATGTGGAGTCTATATACAGGGGGTACCAGTACAGAGTCAATGTGGAGGCTATGTACAGGGTGTTACGGTACAGAGTCAATGTGGAGTCTATATACAGGGTGTTATGGTACAGAGTCAATGTGGAGGCTATATACAGGGGTACCAGCACAGAGTCAATGTGGAGGCTATATAGAGGGTATTACGGTACAGAGTCAATGTGCCGGCTATATACAGGGTATTACGGTACAGAGTCAATGTGGAGGCTATATACAGTGTATTACGGTACAGAGTCAATGTGGAGGCTATATACAGGGTATTACGGTACAGAGTCAATGTGGAGGCTATATACAGGGTATTACGGTACAGAGTCAATGTGGAGGCTATATACATGGTATTACGGTACAGAGTCCATGTGGAGGCTATATACAGGGTATTACGGTACAGAGTCAATGTGGAGGCTATATACAGGGTATTAAGGTACAGAGTCAATGTGGAGGCTATATACAGGGTATTACGGTACAGAGTCAATGTGGAGGCTATATACAGGGTATTACGGTACAGAGTCAATGTGGAGGCTATATACACGGTATTACGGTACAGAGTCAATGTGGAGGCTATATACAGGGTATTACGGTACAGAGTCAATGTGGAGGCTATATACAGGGTATTACAGTACAGAGTCAATGTGGAGGCAATATACAGGGTATTACGGTACAGAGTCAATGTGGAGGCTATACACAGGGTATTACGGTACAGAGTCAATGTGGAGGCTATATACAGGGTATTACGGTACAGAGTCAATGTGGAGGCTATATACATGGTATTACGGTACAGAGTCAATGTGGAGGCTATATACAGGGTATTACGTTACAGAGTCAATGTGGAGGCTATATACATGGTATTACGGTACAGAGTCAATGTGGAGGCTGTATACAGGGTATTACGGTACAGAGTCAATGTGGAGGCTATATACAGGGTATTACGGTACAGAGTCAACGTGGAGGCTATATACAGGGTGTTATGGTACAGAGTCAATGTGGAGGCTATATACAGGGGTAACGGTACAGAGTCAATGTGGAGGCTATATACAGGGTGTTATGGTACAGAGTCAATGTGGAGGCTATATACAGGGGGTACCAGTTCAGAGTCAATGTGGAAGCTATATACAGGGTATTACGGTACAGAGTCAATGTGGAGGCTATATACAGGGTGTTACGGTACAGAGTCAATGTGGAGGCTATATACAGGGTATTACGGTACAGAGTCAATGTGGAGGCTATATACAGGGTATTACGGTACAGAGTCAATGTGGAGGCTATATACAGGGGGTACCGGTACAGAGTCAATGTGGAGGCTATATACAGGGTATTACGGTACAGAGTCAATGTGGAGGCTATATACAGGGTATTACGGTACAGAGTCAATGTGGAGGCTATATACAGGGTATTACGGTACAGAGTCAATGTGGAGGCTATATACAGGGGGTACCGGTACAGAGTCAATGTGGTGGCTATATACAGGGTGTTATGGTACAGAGTCAATGTGGAGGCTATATACAGGGGTAACGGTACAGAGTCAATGTGGAGGCTATATACAGGGTGTTATGGTACAGAGTCAATGTGGAGGCTATATACAGGGTGTTACGGTACAGAGTCAATGTGGAGGCTATATACAGGGGGTACCGGTACAGAGTGAATGTGGAGGCTATATAAAGGGTGTACCAGTACAGAGTCAATGTGGAGGCTATATACAGGGGGTACCGGTACAGAGTCAATGTGGAGGCTATATACAGGGTGTACCAGTACAGAGTCAATGTGGAGGCTATATACAGGGTGTACCAGTACAGAGTCAATGTGGAGGCTATATACAGGGTGTACCAGTACAGAGTCAATGTGGAGGCTATGTACAGGGTGTTACGGTACAGAGTCAATGTGGAGTCTATATACAGGGTGTTATGGTACAGAGTCAATGTGGAGGCTATATACAGGGTGTTACCGGTACAGAGTCAATGTGGAGTCTATATACAGGGGGTACCAGTACAGAGTCAATGTGGAGGCTAAAGTACCAGCACAGAGTCAATGTGGAGGCTATATACAGGGTGTTATGGTACAGAGTCCATGTGGAGGCTATATACAGGGTATTACGGTACAGAGTCAATGTGGAGGCTATATACAGGGTATTACGGTACAGAGTCAATGTGGAGGCTATATACAGGGTGTTACGGTACAGAGTCAATGTGGAGGCTATATACAGGGGGCACCGGTGTCGAGGTAATTGAGGTAATATGTACATGTAGGTGGAGTTATTAAAGTGACTATGCATAGATAATAACAGAGAGTAGCAGCGAGGAGGGGTGGGATGCAAATAGTCTGGGTAGCCATTTGATTTGATGTTCAGGATATTTATGGCTTGGGAAGCTGTTTAGAAGCCTTTTGGACCTATTCTTTGTGCTCTGGTACAGCTGTAGCAGAGAGAACCATTTATGACTAGGGTGTCTGGAGTATTTGACCATTTGTAGGGCCTTCCCGTGACACCGCCTGGTATACAGGTCCTGGATGGCAGGAATCTTGACTGGGCCTTAAGCACTACCCTCTGTGGTGCCTTGCGGTCGGAGGCCGAGCAGTTGCCACACCAGGCAGTGATGCAACCAGTCAGGATGCTCTCGATGGTGCAGCTGTAGAGACTTTTGAGGATCTGAGGATCCATGCCAAATCTTTTCAGTCTCCTGAGGGGAAATAGGTTTTGTCGTGTCCTGTTCACGACTGTCTTGGACCATGTTAGTTTGTTGGTGATGTAGGAATGCAGTGTTCTGGTCTCAGCGTGGGTTTAGCTGAAGGAATGCAGTGTTCTGGTCTCAGCGTGGGGTTTAGCTGTAGAAATGCAGTGTTATGGTCTCAGAGTGGGGTTTAGCTGTAGGAATGCAGTGTTCTGGTCTCCATGTGGGGTTTAGCTGTAGGAATGCAGTGTTCTGGTCTCCATGTGGGGTTTAGCTGTAGGAATGCAGTGTTCTGGTCTCCATGTGGGGTTTAGCTGTAGGATTGCAGTGTTCTGGTCTCCGTGTGGGGTTTAGCTGTAGGAATGCAGTGTTATGGTCTCAGCGTGGGTTTAGCTGAAGGAATGCAGTGTTCTGGTCTCAGCGTGGGGTTTAGCTGTAGAAATGCAGTGTTATGGTCTCAGAGTGGGGTTTAGCTGAAGGAATGCAGTGTTATGGTCTCAGTGTGGGGTTTAGCTGTAGGAATGCAGTGTTCTGGTCTCCATGTGGGGTTTAGCTGTAGGAATGCAGTGTTCTGGTCTCCATGTGGGGTTTAGCTGTAGTAATGCAGTGTTCTGGTCTCCATGTGGGGTTTAGCTGTAGGAATGCAGTGTTCTGGTCTCCATGTGGGGTTTAGCTGTAGGAATGCAGTGTTCTGGTCTCCATGTGGGGTTTAGCTGTAGGAATGCAGTGTTCTGGTCTCCATGTGGGGTTTAGCTGTAGGAATGCAGTGTTCTGGTCTCCATGTGGGGTTTAGCTGTAGGAATGCAGTGTTCTGGTCTCCATGTGGGGTTTAGCTGTAGGAATGCAGTGTTCTGGTCTCCATGTGGGGTTTAGCTGTAGGAATGCAGTGTTCTGGTCTCCATGTGGGGTTTAGCTGTAGGATTGCAGTGTTCTGGTCTCCGTGTGGGGTTTAGCTGTAGGAATGCAGTGTTATGGTCTCAGCGTGGGTTTAGCTGAAGGAATGCAGTGTTCTGGTCTCAGCGTGGGGTTTAGCTGTAGAAATGCAGTGTTAAGGTCTCAGAGTGGGGTTTAGCTGAAGGAATGCAGTGTTATGGTCTCAGTGTGGGGTTTAGCTGTAGGAATGCAGTGTTCTGGTCTCCATGTGGGGTTTAGCTGTAGGAATGCAGTGTTCTGGTCTCCATGTGGGGTTTAGCTGTAGGAATGCAGTGTTCTGGTCTCCATGTGGGGTTTAGCTGTAGGAATGCAGTGTTCTGGTCTCCATGTGGGGTTTAGCTGTAGGATTGCAGTGTTCTGGTCTCCGTGTGGGGTTTAGCTGTAGGAATGCAGTGTTATGGTCTCAGCGTGGGTTTAGCTGAAGGAATGCAGTGTTCTGGTCTCAGCGTGGGGTTTAGCTGTAGAAATGCAGTGTTATGGTCTCAGAGTGGGGTTTAGCTGAAGGAATGCAGTGTTATGGTCTCAGTGTGGGGTTTAGCTGTAGGAATGCAGTGTTCTGGTCTCCATGTGGGGTTTAGCTGTAGGAATGCAGTGTTCTGGTCTCCATGTGGGGTTTAGCTGTAGTAATGCAGTGTTCTGGTCTCCATGTGGGGTTTAGCTGTAGGAATGCAGTGTTCTGGTCTCCATGTGGGGTTTAGCTGTAGGAATGCAGTGTTCTGGTCTCCATGTGGGGTTTAGCTGTAGGAATGCAGTGTTCTGGTCTCCATGTGGGGTTTAGCTGTAGGAATGCAGTGTTCTGGTCTCCATGTGGGGTTTAGCTGTAGGAATGCAGTGTTCTGGTCTCCATGTGGGGTTTAGCTGTAGGAATGCAGTGTTCTGGTCTCCATGTGGGGTTTAGCTGTAGGAATGCAGTGTTCTGGTCTCCATGTGGGGTTTAGCTGTAGGATTGCAGTGTTCTGGTCTCCGTGTGGGGTTTAGCTGTAGGAATGCAGTGTTATGGTCTCAGCGTGGGTTTAGCTGAAGGAATGCAGTGTTCTGGTCTCAGCGTGGGGTTTAGCTGTAGAAATGCAGTGTTATGGTCTCAGAGTGGGGTTTAGCTGAAGGAATGCAGTGTTATGGTCTCAGTGTGGGGTTTAGCTGTAGGAATGCAGTGTTCTGGTCTCCATGTGGGGTTTAGCTGTAGGAATGCAGTGTTCTGGTCTCCATGTGGGGTTTAGCTGTAGTAATGCAGTGTTCTGGTCTCCATGTGGGGTTTAGCTGTAGGAATGCAGTGTTCTGGTCTCCATGTGGGGTTTAGCTGTAGGAATGCAGTGTTCTGGTCTCCATGTGGGGTTTAGCTGTAGGAATGCAGTGTTCTGGTCTCCATGTGGGGTTTAGCTGTAGGAATGCAGTGTTCTGGTCTCCATGTGGGGTTTAGCTGTAGGAATGCAGTGTTCTGGTCTCCATGTGGGGTTTAGCTGTAGGAATGCAGTGTTCTGGTCTCCATGTGGGGTTTAGCTGTAGGACTGCAGTGTTCTGGTCTCCATGTGGGGTTTAGCTGTAGGAATGCAGTGTTCTGGTCTCCATGTGGGGTTTAGCTGTAGGATTGCAGTGTTCTGGTCTCCATGTGGGGTTTAGCTGTAGGAATGCAGTGTTCTGGTATCCATGTGGGGTTTAGCTGTAGTAATGCAGTGTTCTGGTCTCCATGTGGGGTTTAGCTGTAGGAATGCAGTGTTCTGGTCTCCATGTGGGGTTTAGCTGTAGGAATGCAGTGTTCTGGTCTCCATGTGGGGTTTAGCTGTAGGAATGCAGTGTTCTGGTCTCCATGTGGGGTTTAGCTGTAGGAATGCAGTGTTCTGGTCTCCATGTGGGGTTTAGCTGTAGGAATGCAGTGTTCTGGTCTCCATGTGGGGTTTAGCTGTAGGAATGCAGTGTTCTGGTCTCCATGTGGGGTTTAGCTGTAGGAATGCAGTGTTCTGGTCTCCATGTGGGGTTTAGCTGTAGGATTGCAGTGTTCTGGTCTCCGTGTGGGGTTTAGCTGTAGGAATGCAGTGTTATGGTCTCAGCGTGGGTTTAGCTGAAGGAATGCAGTGTTCTGGTCTCAGCGTGGGGTTTAGCTGTAGAAATGCAGTGTTATGGTCTCAGAGTGGGGTTTAGCTGAAGGAATGCAGTGTTATGGTCTCAGTGTGGGGTTTAGCTGTAGGAATGCAGTGTTCTGGTCTCCATGTGGGGTTTAGCTGTAGGAATGCAGTGTTCTGGTCTCCATGTGGGGTTTAGCTGTAGGAATGCAGTGTTCTGGTCTCCATGTGGGGTTTAGCTGTAGGAATGCAGTGTTCTGGTCTCCATGTGGGGTTTAGCTGTAGGATTGCAGTGTTCTGGTCTCCGTGTGGGGTTTAGCTGTAGGAATGCAGTGTTATGGTCTCAGCGTGGGTTTAGCTGAAGGAATGCAGTGTTCTGGTCTCAGCGTGGGGTTTAGCTGTAGAAATGCAGTGTTATGGTCTCAGAGTGGGGTTTAGCTGAAGGAATGCAGTGTTATGGTCTCAGTGTGGGGTTTAGCTGTAGGAATGCAGTGTTCTGGTCTCCATGTGGGGTTTAGCTGTAGGAATGCAGTGTTCTGGTCTCCATGTGGGGTTTAGCTGTAGTAATGCAGTGTTCTGGTCTCCATGTGGGGTTTAGCTGTAGGAATGCAGTGTTCTGGTCTCCATGTGGGGTTTAGCTGTAGGAATGCAGTGTTCTGGTCTCCATGTGGGGTTTAGCTGTAGGAATGCAGTGTTCTGGTCTCCATGTGGGGTTTAGCTGTAGGAATGCAGTGTTCTGGTCTCCATGTGGGGTTTAGCTGTAGGAATGCAGTGTTCTGGTCTCCATGTGGGGTTTAGCTGTAGGAATGCAGTGTTCTGGTCTCCATGTGGGGTTTAGCTGTAGGAATGCAGTGTTCTGGTCTCCATGTGGGGTTTAGCTGTAGGATTGCAGTGTTCTGGTCTCCGTGTGGGGTTTAGCTGTAGGAATGCAGTGTTATGGTCTCAGCGTGGGTTTAGCTGAAGGAATGCAGTGTTCTGGTCTCAGCGTGGGGTTTAGCTGTAGAAATGCAGTGTTATGGTCTCAGAGTGGGGTTTAGCTGAAGGAATGCAGTGTTATGGTCTCAGTGTGGGGTTTAGCTGTAGGAATGCAGTGTTCTGGTCTCCATGTGGGGTTTAGCTGTAGGAATGCAGTGTTCTGGTCTCCATGTGGGGTTTAGCTGTAGTAATGCAGTGTTCTGGTCTCCATGTGGGGTTTAGCTGTAGGAATGCAGTGTTCTGGTCTCCATGTGGGGTTTAGCTGTAGGAATGCAGTGTTCTGGTCTCCATGTGGGGTTTAGCTGTAGGAATGCAGTGTTCTGGTCTCCATGTGGGGTTTAGCTGTAGGAATGCAGTGTTCTGGTCTCCATGTGGGGTTTAGCTGTAGGAATGCAGTGTTCTGGTCTCCATGTGGGGTTTAGCTGTAGGAATGCAGTGTTCTGGTCTCCATGTGGGGTTTAGCTGTAGGACTGCAGTGTTCTGGTCTCCATGTGGGGTTTAGCTGTAGGAATGCAGTGTTCTGGTCTCCATGTGGGGTTTAGCTGTAGGATTGCAGTGTTCTGGTCTCCATGTGGGGTTTAGCTGTAGGAATGCAGTGTTCTGGTATCCATGTGGGGTTTAGCTGTAGGAATGCAGTGTTCTGGTCTCCATGTGGGGTTTAGCTGTAGGAATGCAGTGTTCTGGTCTCCATGTGGGGTTTAGCTGTAGGAATGCAGTGTTCTGGTCTCCATGTGGGGTTTAGCTGTAGGAATGCAGTGTTCTGGTCTCCATGTGGGGTTTAGCTGTAGGAATGCAGTGTTCTGGTCTCCATGTGGGGTTTAGCTGTAGGAATGCAGTGTTCTGGTCTCCATGTGGGGTTTAGCTGTAGGAATGCAGTGTTCTGGTCTCCATGTGGGGTTTAGCTGTAGGAATGCAGTGTTCTGGTCTCAGTGTGGGGTTTAGCTGTAGGAATGCAGTGTTCTGGTCTCCATGTGGGGTTTAGCTGTAGGATTGCAGTGTTCTGGTCTCCATGTGGGGTTTAGCTGTAGGAATGCAGTGTTCTGGTCTCCATGTGGGGTTTAGCTGTAGGAATGCAGTGTTCTGGTCTCCATGTGGGGTTTAGCTGTAGGAATGCAGTGTTCTGGTCTCCATGTGGGGTTTAGCTGTAGGATTGCAGTGTTCTGGTCTCCATGTGGGGTTTAGCTGTAGGAATGCAGTGTTCTGGTCTCCATGTGGGGTTTAGCTGTAGGAATGCAGTGATTGTGTTTCTGTTTCCATTTTGTACGTGGATTATTGTAAAAAATAAAGAAGAAACACATTTGTTATATAATGTTAAAAAATAAATTCACACTGGCGTCACCCATCACTGTGAATAAACCACTCCTAGAACACTGGCATCACCCATCGCTGTGATTAAACCACTCCTAGAACACTGGCGTCACCCATCACTGTGAATAAACCACTCCTAGAACACTGGCATCACCCATCACTTCTATTAAACCACTCCTAGAACACTGGCATCACCCATCACTGTGATTAAACCACTCCTAGAACACTGGCATCACCCATCGCTGTGATTAAACCACTCCTAGAACACTGGCATCACCCATCACTTCTATTAAACCACTCCTAGAACACTGGCATCACCCATCACTGTGATTAAACCACTCCTAGAACACTGGCATCACGCATCACTGTGATTAAACCACTCCTAGAACACTGGCATCACCCATCACTGTGATTAAACCACTCCTAGAACACTGGTATCACCCATCGCTGTGTTTAAACCACTCCTAGAACACTGGCATCACCCATCGCTGTGTTTAAACCACTCCTAGGACACTGGCATCACCCATCGCTGTGATTAAACCACTCCTAGAAGGCTGACACCACCCATCGCTGTGATTAAACCACTCCAAGAAGACTGACACCAACCATCGCTGTGATTAAACCACTCCTAGAATACTGACACCACCTGTCACTGTGATTAAACCACTCCTAGAAGACTGACACCACCCATCGCTGTGATTAAACCACTCCTAGAAGACTGACACAACCCATCGCTGTGATAAATCCACATGAATAAAATAAAGATATTAGACGGAATTCAGCCAGTCCTGTTGATTCAATCCCCACACACCAACCGAGCTACAGCCATGCACCGGGAAAAAAAAAACATAAAAAATACAATTCTGAAATTGCGCTCTGACCTCGAGAGAAGGCATCCATATTTATAAGAGTCTGTTACTCAAGTGTTATCGGGTGTGTGTTCCTATCTAAGGCTGGAGCTGGGGGGGACGGGGGGGAGACGTGGACGATTCAGTCAAGACATTCGAACGAAAGGTCAACCGCATGCAACCCCCCCATTTTTCTCTCCTCCACTTCCACACAGTTTATTTCTCACCGCCACAACCCTGGACAGATTCTGTTTCTCCCCAGCTACCGGAAACGTCAGTTAAGCGACGATAGGACACTGATTGTTTTAGTGGACAATGATTTGCTCATCCTACAACAGGAAATAGGAAATACACTCAATTATATTTCCTGATAAGAAATGCTATCAAATGTCCAAATTAGCATCCAAATGGGTGTTAGTGTGGTAGGGTAATTATGATGATAACAACGGTGGTTATGATCAGTGTAGATACTGTTTTCCATTATGAATATAGTTGATCATAGTGGCTATGAGAGGAGTAATAGGGAACGTGTACTGCGGGGATGATGTCCTCTATGTGTGTGTTTGTGTGTGTGTGTGTATCCTGTGGGAAACAATATGGAACATTCTGACCTAACCTGAGGGAAACATTGTGAGGAGGTCTGAGATTAGGTTTTACACCCTTCCGGGAAGTTTCAAGAAATGTTAAGGTTTTCCTGAAATCCGGATAGGACAGATTATCAGGTTCATTGACATTTCAATGACAAACAAGACTAAACTGTCTGACCTGTGCGAAGGGAATGTTGCTTAGCTGGGTCTTATCCTGAGGTCTGATAGACTTGCTTAGCTGGGCCTTGTCCTGAGGTCTGATAGAATGTTGCTTAGCTGGGTCTTATCCTGAGGTCTGATAGAATGTTGCTTAGCTGGGCCTTGTCCTGAGGTCTGATAGAATGTTGCTTAGCTGGGCCTTGTCCTGAGGTCTGATAGAATGTTGCTTAGTTGGGCCTTGTCCTGAGGTCTGATAGAATGTTGCTTAGCTGGGTCTTATCCTGAGGTCTGATAGAATGTTGCTTAGCTGGGTCTTATCCTGAGGTCTGATAGAATGTTGCTTAGCTTGGGTATTATCCTGAGGTCTAGATACAGTTGCACCCCTAAAAACTAAAAACATTTCTCATAAGAAACTAGCTCCCTGGTACACAGAAAATACCCGAGCTCTGAAGCAAGCTTCCAGAAAATTCCGACTAGCTAGGAAAGACAGTACTGTGCAGTACCAAAGAGCCCTTACTGCTGCTCGATCATCCTATTTTTCTAACTTAATTGAGGAAAATAAGAACAATCCGAAATTCCTTTTTGATACTGTCGCAAAGCTAACTAAAAAGCAGCATTCCCCAAGAGAGGATGACTTTCACTTTAGCAGTGATAAATTCATGAACTTCTTTGAGGAAAAGATTATGATTATTAGAAAGCAAATTACGGACTCCTCCTTAAATCTGCGTATTCCTTCAAAGCTCAGTTGTCCTGAGTCTGCACAACTCTGCCAGGACCTAGGATCAAGAGAGACGCTCAAGTGTTTTAGTACTATATCTCTTGACACAATGATGAAAATAATCATGGCCTCTAAACCTTCAAGCTGCATACTGGACCCTATTCCAACTAAACTACTGAAAGAGCTGCTTCCTGTGCTTGGCCCTCCTATGTTGAACATAATAAACGGCTCTCTATCCACCGGATGTGTACCAAACTCACTAAAAGTGGCAGTAATAAAGCCTCTCTTGAAAAAGCCAAACCTTGACCCAGAAAATATAAAAAACTATCGGCCTATATCGAATCTTCCATTCCTCTCAAAAATTTTAGAAAAGGCTGTTGCGCAACAACTCACTGCCTTCTTGAAGACAAACAATGTATACGAAATGCTTCAGTCTGGTTTTAGACCCCATCATAGCACTGAGACGGCACTTGTGAAAGTGGTAAATTACATTTTAATGGCATCGGACCGAGGCTCTGCATCTGTCCTCGTGCTCCTAGACCTTAGTTCTGCTTTTGATACCATCGATCACCACATTCTTTTGGAGAGATTGGAAACCCAAATTGGTCTACACGGACAAGTTCTGGCCTGGTTTAGATCTTATCTGTCGGAAAGATATCAGTTTGTCTCTGTGAATGGTCTGTCCTCTGACAAATCAACTGTACATTTCGGTGTTCCTCAAGGTTCCGTTTTAGGACCACTATTGTTTTCACTATATATTTTACCTCTTGGGGATGTTATTCGAAAACATAATGTTAACTTTCACTGCTATGCGGATGACACACAGCTGTACATTTCAATGAAACATGGTGAAGCCCCAAAATTGCCCTTGCTAGAAGAATGTGTTTCAGACATAAGGAAGTGGATGGCTGCAAACTTTCTACTTTTAAACTCGGACAAAACAGAGATGCTTGTTCTAGGTCCCAAGAAACAAAGAGATCTTCTGTTGAATCTGACAATTAATCTTAATGGTTGTACAGACGTCTCAAATAAAACTGTGAAGGACCTCGGCGTTACTCTGGACCCTGATCTCTCTTTTGAAGAACATATCAAGACCATTTCAAGGACAGCTTTTTTCCATCTACGTAACATTGCAAAAATCAGAAACTTTCTGTCCAAAAATGATGCAGAAAATGTATCCATGCTTTTGTCACTTCTAGTTTAGACTACTGCAATGCTCTACTTTCCGGCTACCCGGATAAAGCACTAAATAAACTTCAGTTAGTGCTAAATATGGCTGTTAGAATCCTGACTAGAACCAAACAATTTGATCATATTACTCCAGTGCTAGCCTCTCTACACTGGCTTCCTGTCAAAGCAAGGGCTGATTTCAAGGTTTTACTGCTAACCTACAAAGCATTACATGGGCTTGCTCCTACCTATCTCTCGGATTTGGTCCTGCCGTACATACCTACACGTACGCTACGGTCACAAGACGCAGGCCTCCTAATTGTCCCTAGAATTTCTAAGCAAACAGCTGGAGGTAGGGCTTTCTCATATAGAGCTCCATTTTTATGGAACGGTCTGCCTACCCATGTCAGAGATGCAAACTCGGTCTCAACCTTTAAGTCTCTACTGAAGACTCATCTCTTCAGTGGGTCATATGATTGAGTGTAGTCAGGCCCAGGAGTGGGAGGGTGAACGGAAAGGCTCTGGAGCAACGAACCGCCCTTGCTGTCTCTGCCTGGCCGGTTCCCCTCTTTCCACTGGGATTCTCTGCCTCTAACCCTATTACAGGGGCTGAGTCACTGGCTTACTGGGGCTCTCTCATGCCATCCCTGGAGGGGGTGTGTCACCTGAGTGGGTTGATTCACTGATATGGTCATCCTGTCTGGGTTGCCGTGGCGGAGGTCTTTGTGGGCTATACTAAGCCTTGTCTCAGGATGGTAGTTGGTGGTTGAAGATATCCCTCTAGTGGTGTGGGGGCTGTGCTTTGGAAAAGTGGGTGGGGTTATATCCTTCCTGTTTGGCCCTGTCCGGGGGTGTCCTCGGATGGGGCCACAGTGTCTCCTGACCCCTCCTGTCTCAGCCTCCAGTATTTATGCTGCAGTAGTTTATGTGTCGGGGGGCTAGGGTCAGTTTGTTATATCTGGAGTACTTCTCCTGTCCTATTCGGTGTCCTGTGTGAATCTAAGTGTGCGTTCTCTAATTCTCTCCTACTCTCTTTCTCTCTCTCGGAGGACCTGAGCCCTAGGACCATGCCGCAGGACTACCTGACATGATGACTCCTTGCTGTCCCCAGTCCACCTGGCCGTGCTGCTGCTCCA